>NC_134406.1:267780349-267915349 GCF_038048845.1 Mixophyes fleayi
ACTAAGAAGGAGCGTCTGGAGAGGTAAGAAGAGAACCAGGAGAGGACAGTGTTACGGAGGACTATAGATCGGTGAGTTTGCATTGTGTGCTCTCTGCTCTTGGTACAGTTGTATCCAGATCGCAGCTTTGTGTCATATCCCAGAGTAACAACATTATACAAACCCGCCTGGTGATATAACGTCATGGCAGAAAAGCACAGAGAGAGGTCAGAAAGGTAAATCTATATGCTTAGTAAACATTGCAGGGTGGCATGTACAAGCCAATAAAGTCATCCGAAGGTGGACACTCCTCTAACCCTTCCCTGCCAAAGGTGTGAGACAGTTTTGGTCTTCACATGGCCACATGATTTTCTCCCATGTTTGTATTGCATTGGTTGTGCAGAGAGTAACTTTTTATAACATTTTTGTACAGGGAGAGATTAATAGCTTTTTTGGTGTGGGGGCCCAAACAAACCAATCATTTCAGCCACAGTTTGGTAGGCCCTTTCAGTGAAATGATTGGTTTGTTAAAGTGCGCATGTCCTATTTCAACAACATAAGGGTGGGCGGGAGGGCCCAAGGACAATTCCATCTTGCAACTCTTTTTTGGCATTATGTGACCGTCCAACAGTCGTTTGCCATGAGCACGAAGTACGACAGTAGTCATCCTATGGCAAAGCGGATAACTGCGGCCTTAACAGCTATGTTGGTGTTAGACGTGCATCTGGTGTCCGCCATCTGTGCATTGGAATTGAGACTAGTTGGAGGAGGTATTGTGGTACCGGGGCCACTCCACTACGCAGTTCATAAAGCTGCGTATCAGATATTAAACTACGTTCAATGTTGCTGCCAAATAAAAAAATAATGAAAATGCCCTGTCATCAACGAAAACAAGAGGTAGTGAGAACTCCACCCTCTATATGCTGCAGAGGATGGAGGAGCAGAAAAAGGCCATTCAAGCCTACACAGCCATCCAAGATGGGCCACGTGTTTGTGCCGCCCACTTGTGTCGCTTAGCTTAGACATCCAGCTACCTCGGTGCAACGTTTTGGACTAAAAAAATATTGTGAGGTGTGAGGTGTTCAGAATAGACTGGAAATTAGTGGAAATGATTGTTATTGAATGCTATTGAGGTTAATAATAGCGTAGGAGTGGAAAAAAAACAAAAAAACTGGATTTTAGCACTTTTTATGCTTTTTTAAAAAAAACCTAAATCAGAACCAAAACCTTTCATCAGGTGTTTTGGCAAAACAAATCAGAACCCAAAACCTCAAGCTAATCAGAACCCAAAACACTAAAAGTGGCCGGTGCACACCCCTAGTAACAATACTACAATATATAAGCGCACTCTCCACTTCCTGGGAGAAGACCAACCCCCTGCGCGGTCTCTCTCTATATATAGTACCTTGAATTCATATGCCCAGTGCACAGCACCTCTTTCTTAACAAATAATAGTCACTATTAAATGCCACAATTACCAATGTTACTTAAAAGAAATCTATTTTATTGTTCCATAAATGAATAATGTAGTTATGTGGAAGCAAAGCAGAACAGTGTGTATGGTCCACAATGGGTGGAGGGGTCCATGCAGTGTTTTCTGACTTCTTAATAATTGTGATTTACTCCACACAAATAGTCTAGAGAAAAATATATATATATTGCATCAGCTGAATGGAGTTCATTGAACAAATAGTTCCCCTAGTGCCCACAATGCACCTGTACAGACCTTAAGGTAGATTTATTTTAAGTAACATTGGTAATTGTGGCATTTAATAGTGACTATTATTTATTAAGGAAGGGGTGCTGTGCACTGGGCATATGAATTCAATTTACTTAAGTAAATATAGGGGAATTATCTGCACCAGATCTGACTTTCATATAACTACTTCCCACCGGTAATGTATGCCAAACTTTATTTTAAGTTGGGGTGATCCCCTAGAACAATAATAACGTATGAATCAAGGAAAGGAAAAGGAAAGTTCTAATATTGGAGGCACATTGTATATATTTACTGCTTACCATTATTAATATATATATATATATATATTTATTGAGTGTTAGTTATCTAGAACTGATTACTGTACTATAAGCGCAGTACTGCACAGGATTAATACAAACCTGTTAGAGTACAATAAACTACTGTACTAATGACTACAATGTGATATTTTAAACCAGATTAAACAAAATCAATCAGAGCACACAGAGACATCACAGACTTTTATGAAAACTTCCCACAAAGAAACATTGTTTCCCTAATTACCTGTGTTAAACTATGCGCTTATCACCACTAATTATTATTACCATTTATTTATATAGCACCCCCAGTCATGCAGCGCAGTACAGAGAATATTGGTCATTCATATCACACACATAAGAGTTCATTTTGTCAGAAGACAATTAAACTACAGGTATGTATTCGGAGTGTGGGAGGAAACAGGAGCACCCGGAGGAAACCCACACAAACACAGGGAGAACACACAAACTCCACATGGATAAGGCCATGGTCAGGAATGGAACTCATGACCCCAGTGCTGTCAGGCAGCAATACTCACCACCCTGCCGCAATGATCCACTTTTCAGACATCTGCTGAGAAACTTCAACACAGTCTCAGCTTTGCATTAAAGCTGTAGTTTCAGTAGTGCCCACATACGCAGTGGTGTTTTACTTGCATCTGTTAATGCTAATAACACTGCTAGAAACATTACTGTAGGCTTTCCAATGTGTGGAACAAGTAGCGTTATATAAAACTACCTTCATCGGAACCCAATGTAAGTGAAAACATCCATGGGTATAGTAACACAATGATGACCCATTTATAATCATTACAAATGCAAATAAAAACACCAGTGGGTATAAGCCCTCTGAGCAGTCATGGGCAACAGACAGCCCTCCGAGACTTCACCTGCTC
Organism: Mixophyes fleayi; assembly: GCF_038048845.1. Taxonomy (NCBI): domain Eukaryota; kingdom Metazoa; phylum Chordata; class Amphibia; order Anura; family Limnodynastidae; genus Mixophyes; species Mixophyes fleayi. The sequence continues at coordinate 267,783,238 of NC_134406.1, forward strand.
CACTGTCAGATTTATTTGCAATATCTTGTAACGGTTGTTTAAAATGCCTGCTGATATATTATTACAGATAAGTGTCTTTTTTTGATTAACTGTGTTGTTTTAACTTACTGAGATTACTGTGCCCTTGCCAAGGTTAGAGGGCTGCACCCTGCGGTCCCTGAAGTGTATCAGGTTGCTCATCACTGCCTATAGCTGGGTACACACTTATGCAATTATCTATCGTGCAGATCACACGATTCACAAACGTTCGCTCAGATATCGCATTAGTGTGTATGTTCCCACGATCATGTTTACCTTACCAAAACACATCGCATCTGTTGATTTGTTTTCCTAAACTTCCTAAAAAACACCATCAATGATGGAACGATGTCGGGCAACTGTGGAAGTGAGTACACACTCGCGACCAGCAGTGTAGGCAGATGTCTGTAGTGTGTACAATCACAATCTTTTCAGCAGATGGTTACGAGAGATGAAGATCACAGATCTGTTGGTAAATCGTGTAGGTGTGTACACATGAATCGGCATGGTCATCGGGACTTTCAGTTGTTCGTGAAATCGTTAGATACATCACATCTGTAGTATGATTGCATTAGTGTGTACCCAGCTTTAGAGGCACCAAACAGCAGCCACTAAAATTATTGAAAGGTGATAACACTTTTTTTTTTTTTTTATGAAAACAGATCCAAAAAATACTTAATTGAAACCCAAACTAGGACCTTGTGTTAAACGATGCCCATACTTGACTACTTTTGAAAGCAGCTGTCTGCAAGGGGGGAAGGCTGTCATGGGGGCGTGGCCACGTGTGGTGCACCGTAGTCCCCGCCCCCTGTCAATCTTGGACAATTTCGGGTAAACGCAGCAGGGACTACAATTGCACGTTTAGCCCCTACCACTTCAACAATGGAGATGGCTTTATCAGGAGTCCAGGAAAACTCCCAAAAATTCGGGAGTCTCTCGGACATTCCGGTAGAGTAGGCAACTATGACCATGCCCCTATCTGAGTAAACGCAATTCTCAACCACTTGCTGGGAAAATGAAAAACCTTCCAGAGCTCAGAGTCTTGGATTTGTTTTTAATATGAAGTCTTATGGTTACGATGTGCTGATCATTTTATTTGTTGGATGTGATGTGTCGGAGTTCCACGGCGGTACTATACATTGTACATCTTTGCTTCGTCTGCACACATTGCTCAGTCATAACCAGATTTCTGTTTGCCGAAAGAATTTTGTGCTTTGCACATGTCACAGTTTTATTATTTCTTGACATCTAGTAATGAAGTACAGACAGGAATTTGTTTCACTCACTCACAATTTACTGACAACATATCTCCTTTGCATAAACAAATGATGGATTATTTACTTTATTTTTTGTTACAATGTTACTTGTTTAGTACCTGTATTTGCTTATTATGCTTTACTTATAACCTGCAGATGTTCAAATTGTTACTTCTATCCATGAAGAAGTTTAGTTCTGTCTATATTGACAGAACTAAACTATCAGGTTAAAGTAACTAAATTAATTTCAAAATTAGGAAGTAAACTGATACATTCCAGTATTTATTATCATATACAATTCTATCCAGTAGCTATACGGTGATATTTATAATAATATGAAAAGCGAGGTTTCTGGTTAAAAGTCCAAGAAGTTTATTCAATTTGCTCCGAGCAGACTAAACATGACTGAGATAATTCCCAAAGTTTTAAACAGTAATGTACCTGCTTTGCATCAAATAGAACTTTTTCTCATTTACGTAAATGGTGAATAAAAAACAAATATGTATAAAATCAAAGTAAGTATTTGGAGTATAAATGTAGACAAGAAAGCATATTAAATTGACGTAATTGAAAACAGAGAGAAATATATACCAATAATAGTTTTCAAGTACAGTATCCATATTTTTAGTAATTTAAATCAGTATAGTATATTAAAACATAACGTTAGACATATGTATTCATGATACACTAAGGGGACAGAAGACTGCACGTCTATTAGTGTCGCTGCCGCAGTCTCTAAATGTAGTGACCCACCATGAGTGGGGTGAGTAGTCCTGTAACACAGATACTGTAGAGCACAGTAAGAGATACACTGTTTCCATGACAATGGAACACTTGTTTAGAACTGAAATACTGAGATTAGGTTGTGAGAGAATTCTGTACAGAACAGCTGCTCTGATGTGGATTAACTCATAAAGTGCTACAGAAATCTGGACGAGGGACTGCCGTATTTGCAGTCATGGCAGTATCCCATGCAAGATGGTAGGAGATGAGTATTATAAATTCACTTTCTGTGTCTGGGACTAAATGGACTAATTGTAGGTATGCACTTCTGCCTTACAGCACTGGGGTCATGAGTTCGATTCCCAACCATGGCCTTATTTGTGTGGAGCCTGGTGATCCTCTGCCAGGCCTCTTCTGCAAATGTCTTCAGTTCCTGCTTGTTCTTGGGGCATTTATCTTCAGTTTTGTCTTCATCAAGTGAAATGCATGCTCAATTGGATTCAGGTCAGGTGATTGACTTGGCCATTGCATAACACTTGTTAGCCTTAAAAAACTCTTTAGTTGCTTTTGCAGTATGCTGCGGGTCATTGTCCATCTGCACTGTGAAGCGCCGTCCAATGAGTTCTGAAGCATTTGACTGAATGGGCAGCACGGTGGCATAGTGGCTAGCACTTCTGCCTTACAGCACTGGGGTCATGAGTTCAATTCCCGACCATGGCCTTATCTGTGAGGAGTTTGTATGTTCTCCCCGTGTTTACGCGGGTTTCCTCCGGGTGCTCCAGTTTATTCCCACACTCCAAAAACATACTGGTACGTTACTTGGCTGCTATCACAACGGACGTGTGTGTGCGTTAGGGAATTTAGACTGTAAGGTCCAATGGGGCAGGGACTGATGTGAGCAAGTTCACTGTACAGCGGTGCGGAATTAGTGGCGCCATATGAGTAAATAAATGATGTATATCCATCCAGTACTGTATATTAGACCTCCCTTCCCTACCATAAGCTTCCTATACCCACTCCTATTGTCCGTTGTCTTTTACCTGTGTACCTACCTATATGAACGTCCAACATATTAATTTAATTTCTATGTTTTGCTTCTATTACCTGAATCTATTCATGAATGGCTAAAGTTAGGTACACACTACACGGTTTTCGTCCAATAATCGGCTCAATCAGCCGACATACGACCACTCGTTAAAAAGTCGGGTCAGTGTGTGCAGTGACACGATGGTCGAAAGTCTGCCCAAATGGACGATTGTCGCCTCATTTGGTTGGTCGTACCGTTAAATATTTTCGTTCCAATCTCGTTTCCATTGTGTAGTGTGTATATACTTCGGACCGATCCACAACAGTGAGTACGAAATTACAGTCATTGCTCACGACAACATGGCTGTAAAAAATCGCTAACGGGACAGCTGCTCTTCCCTTTATTGTCTAAAACAAGGCTAGTGTGTATGCAGTCCATGGACCGAGCGATCGGACCATCGATCGCATGTAAAATCGATCGGCATAAAAAGTTGGTGGAAAATTCTGTAGTGTGTACCCAGCTTAAGGCTCTTCTGATAGGTGTCACTGATATATTATTTAACCTCTGTTTGTTATGTAATCTTTTACTACCTAGGGCTGTTTGCATTTTATAGTTGTATTTTAGGGTAGGATGACCATTGATTTGTTCGGTTGCACTGTTAATGTAATTGTGAAATGTTAATAAAAGCACATTTCTTCAATGCGGCGATGATGAAATAAATAAGTGAAAACTGAACTTTTCAGCATTTGGGAGTTTTGCAGACATGTGCTTTCTGTTAACCCATTTCAATCTGTACCCGTTTATCCGCTCGGTATGAGCGTCTGACTGAAGCCTTTCCCCTCTTTCCGGATGTCAGTTACATGCATCATCTACAGTAATGGTAACATGACAGATTTAGTTATGTGTTCAAAGAGCAGTGAGAATATTTCTTCCCTGTTTTACGTTAATCTGCATAAACCGAATATGACACAATCAGCTAGGCAGGGGGTCCCGGGGGGGCTATAACTGTGATATACAGTCATGTCAAATACACCCTCTTTCAAACCTGTCATTTTACATTTCAGGACGTAATTAACAATCATCTAGTCCTGACCATGTCCCCAAAATATTCTAAATCCAATCTAATATGGCAAATAACTCATAACAGATTTTCCGCTGTCATTATTTATTCAGCAAAATATAATCCAACATCACGAACCCATGTGTGATAAAGTCCACCCTATGAATCAGTCGCTTGTAGAGCCACCTTTAGCAACAATACCCGGAAGTTGTTTTCTATGAGTTTGGGTTTATCAGTCTCTTCCATCATTTGAGCAATTTTGGCCCACTCCTCTTTATAACACTGCTTCAGTTCATTGATGTTTGAGGGCAGTTATATTTTTGCAGTTCTCATAAGGTCCAGACACAAAATCTTAATAGGATCATAGTCCAGTCTTTGTCTTGGCCATTCCAAAACTTTGATTCTTCTCTTTTTCAGCCATTGTTAGGAACTTACCTTGTTCCCGTTCCGCTGCGCTGTAAGCTTGGTCTGACAGCGGTGTCCGATCCGTGCAGCGCTTCTTCTGTTGGCGCTGCCGCACTTCCGGGTTCTCCCTGCTGCCGATCATGTGACTCCTGGGCGGGGAATTCAAACTCCTATATCTCCCCTGCTCTGACACGCTGCCTGTGTCAGAGCAATGTGTTTCCTGTTCCTGGCTACAGTTCCTGTGTCCTGACTCCTGTGAACCTGCTTCCTGTGTATCCCTCTATTCCTCCTACTCCTGTGTACCTACCTGGCTGTGACCTGACTATTCTTTGGCTTATCCCTGGCACTACGAACTGGACTATCTCCTGTGTACCGACTCGGCTGTGTTTCCAACTATTCTCTGGATCTCCCTCTGGCACCGTATACCTGATACCTTCTGTGTACCTACTCGGCTGTGTTACCAACTATTCTCTGGATTTCCCTCTGGTACCGTATATCTGATATCACCAGTGTACTGAACCGGTCGTGTCTCTGGACCCATATCCTGCCACGCACCCATTGGCTCCGTGCATCTACCGGTTACTGTTCCAGACCTACAACGCCTGGAATTACGGTTAGTGCCTGTACTTGCACTGCTTTGTCTATTTTCTTGTCTGCCTGCCATCACTTAGAACTTTCTCCCTTACGTCAGTAGGCTAATCTGGGGGCCGCGACCTGTGGTTCTTCGGCAGCAAAGTCCACACTACCTTGCGGTGGTTCTTGGTGAAGACCGGAAGGCCGTTAGACTCCGCGCCCTAGGTAAGCCTGTGCTAATACTGACTAAGGCATCATAATCGTAACAGTTTGCTCTGACCCACTTATCTAACTGATGGAAGCGACAGGGAATCCCACTGCGGGAGTATTACTGGATAACTTAGCGGCTCAGGTTGAAGACCAGGGGAAAAATCAAGAACAGTTATTACAGATTCTGCAGACTCTGTCTAACAGGTTGGATACGCTTCAAGCAGCTCAGATGGCAGCTCCTAATCCTCCACCTGCTCCGGCCCCACAACCTGCCTCCGCTCCAAGCAATTCGGCTGTATCTGCTCCCACAACCTCTCAACTCCGCATACCTAACCCACCCAAGTTCAATGGGGATCCTAAGGAAGTCCAAGGGTTCTTAAACCAGTGTGCTATTCAATTTGAACTTTTGCCTGGAAACTTTCCTACACAGAAAACTAAAGTCGCTTATATCATTTCCTTATTGTCTGGTCAAGCGCTTGCCTGGGCTTCTCCTCTCTGGGAACATGATGACCCCATCCTCCATAATTGTGCCACTTTCCTGGAAACCTTCAGACGCATCTTTGATGAACCCGGACGAGTCTCCAGTGCAGCTTCTGGACTCCTCCGTCTGCGCCAGGGTACCCTTACTCTGGGCCAGTACGCCCTTCAATTTCGCACTATGGCAGCCTAACTTCGTTGGAACAATGAAGCTTTAGTGGCCACATTTTGGCAAGGCTTGTCTGATCGTAATAAGGACGAGCTAGCGGCCCGAGAGTTACCCACTACCCTGGATGATTTGATCTCTCTCTGTAACCAGATTGATAAACATTTCCGTGAACGCACTCAGGAGAGAGAGAGTTCCCGTCGATCTACTTTCCGTTTGGCTCCTCGCTACCAAAGTCCTATTACACCGGAGGAAGAGCCTATGCAGTTGGGAAGAGCACGTTTATCCCAGGAGGAAAGAGAGAGGCGGTTCAAGAATCGTTTATGCCTTTATTGCGGGGAACCCGGTCATGTCCTGAGTCAATGTGGGAAGCGGCCGGGAAACGATCGGACCTAACTGATGACGGAGAGACTAAGTTAGGTATGAACATTCTCTCTCCTATGGATTCTAGTTTTTCTATCCAAGTTCTTCTGCAATATACTGATAAACAATTGTCTCTTCCAGCGCTCATTGACTCCGGTGCAGCGGGGAACTTTTTACGAGCTGACATTGTAGAGCGGTTATCATTGCCTAGGCAACCCTTAGATCCACCTATTGCCATTACAGCTATAGACGGCAGTCGTATCATTGGAGGATCCATTAAGAACAGAACTGTCAACATTTCTCTACGCATTGGAGCCTTACACACTGAGGAAATCTCCTTCCTAGTCATTCCAGAGGCTATCAACCCGTTGATCTTAGGCTTACCTTGGCTCAGACTTCACTCCCCCACTTTAGATTGGCAGAAACCGGAAGTCCTTGCATGGGGTTCAGAGTGTCATTCCCGATGTCTTCCCAGGATTCATAGACCCGCTATGGGCTGTCTGTCAACATCCTCCGGTATTCCTCCTCAATATCATTCGTTTTCTGACGTCTTTTGTGAAAAGGAGGCTTCCAAGTTACCCCCTCATAGACCTTGGGATTGCTCCATTGAATTGTTGCCGGATAAGATACCACCCAGAGGACGGGTATTTCCATTGTCTCTACCCGAATCAGATGCTATGTCCCTATATATTAAGGAGAATTTAAACAGGGGTTTTATCCGGAAATCCTCGTCACCAGCAGGAGCAGGTTTCTTTTTCGTAAAAAAGAAGGACGGCGGATTGCGTCCTTGTATAGACTACCGTGGCCTCAACACCATAACGAAAAAGAATAGGTACCCCTTACCATTGATCTCTGAACTCTTTGATAGGATCAAGGGAGCTTCAATTTTTTCTAAACTTGATTTGAAAGGGGCCTACAACCTTATCCGTATTAAACAAGGGGATGAATGGAAGACGGCGTTCAATACGCACGATGGGCATTTTGAGTATCTTGTCATGCCATTTGGACTTTGTAACGCTCCTGCGGTTTTTCAAAATTTCATTAACGAGGTTTTTCAGGATTTCCTGTATCAATTTGTTGTCATTTACCTAGACGATATTCTAATTTTTTCACCTGATATTATTACTCATTGCCATCATGTCTCCTTGGTTCTTCAACGCCTTCGGTCACATCATCTGTACTGTAATGTGGACAAGTGTGTCTTTGAAAAAACGCATCTTCCTTTTCTTGGTCACGTGGTTTCTGGCTCCGGATTACGTATGGACCCTGAGAAATTAAAGGCGATTTCTGACTGGCCCCAACCGGTTGGACTTAAGGCCATCCAGCGTTTTATTGGGTTTTCTAATTATTACCGCCACTTTATCAAAGGGTTTTCGTCTGTTATTGCACCCATCACTTCCTTGACCAAGAAATCTGCCAACGCTAAAACCTGGCCACCAGAGGCGGTAGAGGCCTTCAAGTATCTTAAAGAAGCCTTCATATCGGCACCTATTCTTCAACAGCCAGAATCTTCCTTCCCCTTTTTTCTCGAAGTTGACGCATCCTCCGCTGGAGTGGGAGCTATTTTGTCTCAGAAGAATTCTACTGGAAAATTTTCTCCCTGTGGCTTCTTTTCTCGTAAATTCTCACCCACCGAAAAAAAACTACGGCATTGGAGACAGAGAACTACTTGCTATCAAATTGGCCTTGGAAGCTTGGAGACATCATTTGGAGGGAGCCAGATTTCCTGTTACTATCTTTACGGATCAAAAGAACCTGCTTTATTTACAAACTGCATCTTGCCTCAATCCCCGTCAGGCCAGATGGTCTTTATTTTTTTCACGATTCAATATGATCATTACCTTCAGACCAGGGTCCAAGAACAAGAAGGCTGATGCTCTCTCTCGTTCCTTTGATTCTATGGATACCGAAGAAGAGTGTTAGGTCTATTCTAGATCCAGAATGTATTTTGGCTACTACTCCTACTCGTTTGATTATTCCTCACGGGAAGACTTTGGTTCCTCCACATCTCCAAACTAAACTCCTTAAATGGGCTCATGCCTCCCATTTTTCTGGTCATGCCGGTATAAAGAAGACCTTGGAATTTATCTCCCGTAGTTATTGGTGGCCGGCTATCCGTTCGGACGTTCGACAGTTTGTGACGGCGTGTTCCACTTCTGCTCAAAATAAAGTTCCTCGTCAAGCTCCATACGGTCTGCTGCAGCCTCTGCCAATTCCGGATCGACCTTGGAGTCATCTTTCCATGGATTTTATCACAGATTTACCCTCCTCCAGAGGGTTCTCAGTAGTGTGGGTGGTCACTGATCGCCTTTCCCGAGCCGCTCATTTTGTGGCATTAAAAGGTCTCCCTTCTGCTCCTATTCTGGCTCAACTCTTCATTAAAGAAATTTTCCGCCTACATGGCTGTCCAGATATTATCGTTTCTGATCGAGGAACTCAGTTCGTGGCAAAATTTTGGAGGGCCTTTTCTCGTCTTTGTGGAATTAAGTTAAATTTCTCTTCTGCATATCATCCTCAAAGTAATGGTCTCACTGAAAGGACGAATCAAGAATTGGAGAAATTCCTCAGATGTTTCATTTCAGCTAAACATGATGATTGGGTTGATTTATTACCTTGGGCAGAATTCGCTCACAATAATAATTCACACGATTCTACCTCCACTTCTCCCTTTTTTGCTCTTCAGGGATTTCATCCTAAAGTTCCGCCCTTCAAAGAGTTAACCGCTTCTGGAGTTCCTGCAGTTGATTCCCTTCTATCGGACTTCTCGTCTAGGTGGGATCTTATCAAACGCAAATTACTTCACACCTCTGCCATCAGTAAAAGAGCATTTGACAAAAGAAGAAGACCATCTCCACTACTTACTCCTGGTGACAAGGTATGGTTGTCTACGAAGAATCTTCGCTTGTTGGTCCCTTCTAGGAAATTCGCTCCCCGATTTATCGGTCCCTTCAAGATCATTGAGGTCATTAATCCAGTGGCCTTTAGATTAAAATTACCCCCTACCTTGAGGATTCCCAATGTCTTCCACATTTCCCTTCTCAAACCACTTGTTATTAACAAATTCTTCTCTTCAAGAAGACCCTACTGCTGCTATTTCTGCGCTAGATCAGGAATTTGAGGTGAAGGAGATTCTAGATTCTCGGATTTCCAGAGGTTCCTTGCAGTTCCTGGTTGACTGGAAAGGTTACGGCCCTGAAGAGCGTTCTTGGATTCCTGCACGAGACCTTCATGCTCCGAGTTTGTTGAAGAAATTCCATACCAAGTTCCCTCAAAAGCCTTATAGGTTGTCCGGAGGCCACCCCTGAAGGGGGGGTACTGTTAGGAACTTACCTTGTTCCCGTTCCGCTGCGCTGTCAGCTTGGTCTGACAGCGGTGTCCAATCCGTGCAGCGCTTCTTCTGTTGGCGCTGCCGCACTTCCGGGTTCTCCCTGCTGCCGATCATGTGACTCCTGGGCGGGGAATTCAAACTCCTATATCTCCCCTGCTCTGACACGCTGCCTGTGTCAGAGCAATGTGTTTCCTGTTCCTGGCTACAGTTCCTGTGTCCTGACTCCTGTGAACCTGCTTCCTGTGTATCCCTCTATTCCTCCTACTCCTGTGTACCTACCTGGCTGTGACCTGACTATTGTTTGGCTTATTCCTGGCACTACGAACTGGACTATCTCCTGTGTAACTACTCGGCTGTGTTACCAACTATTCTCTGGATTTCCCTCTGGTACCGTATATCTGATATCACCAGTGTACTGAACCGGTCGTGTCTCTGGACCCATATCCTGCCACGCACCCATTGGCTCCGTGCATCTACCGGTTACTGTTCCAGACCTACAACGCCTGGAATTACGCTTAGTGCCTGTACTTGCACCGCTTTGTCTATTTTCTTGTCTGCCTGCCATCACTTAGAACTTTCTCCCTTACGTCAGTAGGCTAATCTGGGGGCCGCGACCTGCGGTTCTTCGGCAGCAAAGTCCACACTACCTTGCGGTGGTTCTTGGTGAAGACCGGAAGGCCGTTAGACTCCGCGCCCTAGGTAAGCCTGTGCTAATACTGACTAAGGCATCATAATCGTAACAGCCATTCAGTAATAGATTTGCCGTTGTGTTTAGTATCATTGTCCTGTTGCATAATCTAATTCTGGCCAATCTTCAGTAGTCAGATGAATGGCCATACATCTTCCTCTATAACTCTCTAATAAAAAAGTGTGTGGTGGATTTGACGACTGCACAGATTCCAGGTCCAGTGGCGGCAAATACCATCGCTCTTCCTCTATCATGCTCAATGGCTGCTATGGAGATCTTCTGGTGATATTCTGTGTTTGGTTTTCGCCAAACATGGCTCTGTGCATTGAGACCAAACAACTCCACTTTGGTGTCACCTGTCCAGAGGACCTTTTATCAGAAGTCTTGTTTCATTCAGATGCAACTTTGTCATTCTAGGCTGTACTGCAATGCTTTGATCTTTTGAAGATAGGGACTTTCTCCTGGATATCCTGCCATACTTTATTCTTCTGTAATGTCATGAACTTTAACATTAACCATGTTGACAGAGTCCTGGAGATCCATGGATGAAAACGCATATCTAAAAATTGTGACAAATTTGACCACGCTCGTGACCAACCCAAACTAAGAGCCAGTAGGGGGGAGAAGTTGTTGTATATTTGTGGTTGGAATTTATTTACTTTTTTGTATTTTTGTTTCGGTCATATACATAGAAGAATGTCCCCAGTTCCTTAGTAGTAGTTATTAAACATTAAAAAAAACAATGGACATATGGTGCATCAAGTTATTGTAACAGTGTTGAGAACAAATATACTAATATACTAAATGAACCATAAAAAGACTGGAGAACTGGGCATCAACTCTAGCTGTGAACTTAGGCAGGTAGGTTATATACACCTTGTGTGAAGGTCGACAATGAGAATGGTGGTGGAACGATACTGATATGTTTAGACAACAGGACAAAACTTTCCCGGCAAATTCCAGCAAGACTTGCTTTATGCTATTGAAGACCACCCACAATGCATCAAACAACCTGTTCAGAACTGTGTCCAACGGCCAAACAAAATACACGTATTCTTGGAAGGGAAACTCTCGGAAATAGCCAAAAACTTGATGTATTTGTTTGTTATCAATGTTAGCATAACCGTGAGTTAATTAATGATTGTCCCACGTGAATTTTAAAAACACAAGACTGAAGAAAAAGATACGTGGAAAGGAATGTTCGAGAGCATTCCCTCTGTGGATCGGTGGGCACCGTTGCCGGATTCTTTGTGGTTAAGTACGACCTTAATACACAGACTGTACCTCTCATTACCAGCAATTATGTAAAGTATTATTTGCAGGACTTCCTCTATTTTTTGAAGAATTTCAACTCATCAGGTGGAAGCAATTATAAGACCCAAAGACCACCAAAAATGTATCCTCTAGCACTGTATGTATATGGGCTGGCCCGGGGAGCACGGGCTATGCAGTCAATTAGGTGGAATGTTACTGTAAGCAGACAGGGATTGTTGCCTGAACAGTTTATTTTATCACTGCCTGGGCAATACGCAGGATGATTGGACTTTATGTGTTTAAGTCAACAAAACAAATGATTGCAGTCTGTCCGCGCAGCCTATATTAAATCTGAAGTGTTTAAAACTACGTTAACCGTAGGCAAACAATAGACCGTGACGGATTTTAGGCTCCATAATAGTGTGAAGGTCGTTTATAGATGAATAAAAGATCTAAACTAGTAATGTTTGTAGGAATTGAAGGCAAATCTGATATTAATAACTGAGAAGCGGGTAATATAAGTAAAGGGTTATCTAAGTGAAAATGAATTATGTTGTTCTCTGTTCCTGTCACCCAACTGATAATGACATGATTTGCAATTTGTAGTTATTTTTGTTTTCTGATGCTTTGTGGTGGAAATAAAAAAAAGCTCTAATGCTGTTCTCATCTACATCTACCTGTCTGCCTGAAAAGCCAGTCAAGGTCCTTTACACCATGTACCCACTGCCATTTTTTATGTAAAAAAAAAACAAAACATAAGTTTGCTGCTTTGGTTTCTAGTGTTTTTCTAGCATTTTGTGGTTATTGAGGCCATTTGCCAGTGATAATTGCATGTGAACGGAACATAATGCGCTTGGAAAAGACGCAATTCACTTAAACGCAAGTCAAAACGCAAGTGCGTATAGGGGTAATTTAGAACAATGGGATATATTTTACATGCATTGCATTCGTAGACAGACCCCACTGTTTTGTGTTATGTTTATACATTCTTGTATACATTTAGCTTTAGATAATAGATATCCTGTATCAGCCACTTTGCACCACTTGTTACATAACAAAGTAGCATCGCTCCTATTTAAAAGGATAACACTGAATGGACCGTGACATTCAGCTTAGGACATATCAAACACTCTATGGGCGATACATTCCTGCCGATCCTCCTGACCATCTGTTCATAGAGGGTTCACACAGCATTAACGCAGACAGGTAACGTGAGACAGGGCTAACATCACAGTGTTAGCACCAGACGCTACACATCATCTGTCACTGGTAATAATTAATGAGCTTTGAGTGGCAACTGTCGAGCCCATCGTACTAGAATCGGAAGCCAGGTGGATGCCAGCGTTGCCCCCTCAGAAGTATTTTACCAGCTTGGCCAGTATACCTGGGACTCGCCCATTGATAATGATCGGGGAGAAACATAACGGCAAAGAAGGGCGGTATTTTTTTCCGCTGGCAGTCATTATTACGGCTATGGAAAAGCCGATATACTTTTAAACGAAGGGACAATAACGATTGGTAGAAGGTCCATAATAATAAAAAGACTTCTTACTGTGTAACCGAAAAACACTTTTTCCAAAGGTTTAAATGAGCGCCCAGTGTAATATCTGAATGGGCTAAAGAGCTACACTAGGAAATTAGGTCATTTAACATCGACTGAAAATGCTGGTTTTAAAGCGACAATACTCGGACCCCACATCTGTATGTCATTATACATGGCGTGGGGTCCGGCTATTGCCGCTTTTAAACCAGCATTTTCAGTCTGTCTATGTTAAATGATGTAATTTCCCAGTGTAGCTCTTTAGCCCATTCGGATATTACACTGGGCGCTCATTTAAACCTTCGGAAAAAGTTTTTTTCGGTTATATAGTAAGTAGTCTTTTTATTATTATCGCCCTTCTACCAATCGTTAGTGTCCCTTCGTTTGAGAGTATGTGGGTTTTCCCGTAGCCGTACCCCATCCATTTATTTCCAGAACTGGTGTTTAGTACAGTGGATGTATATATTGATATCTTTGGCCTTAAATTTCATTTAGCATCTCAATAAAAACAATGTGTCACAGTATACTATAAAGTTGGATTCCGAAGCACTAAGTGTATTTGACAAGGGGAATTTAAACTCCGATACACTTGGATTACTAGAAACTTACTTGGGAAAAAAAACTGCCCCCCCGACACCCAATAGAATGCAGAGAGTGGGTTTAACTGGTCTGCACAAACTATAGAAGGGGACATTTTTGTATAATAAAATGCCAATCCATGCTCTTTTCACTTCTCTTCTTCACAACTACTGTTAGTGTGTTACTTTGCTGAAACAATATTGCTGCACTATGTAAAACCATTAATCCTTAGTGCTACAGAAAAGTGCACTATTTTTACCCCCAGGATTTGCCATGCATCAAAGAGACTGTTTTTGGGCAGGGCAAAAGGGGCATTTTTTTCCTTGGGTGCCATCATCCCAGGTGCCCCCTAGTTTCACCATAGATTTGATATTGTTAGAACAGTTTTTAATACATGAATATGCTTCATTCAATTATAAATCTATAAACCATTTGATATTTTTTTTTATAAGTTATCGGGTTTGATTCTAATTCAAGCTAAAAGAGGGCTTCACTTATATGTCTGTTCTGGGCACCTTTGGACCTAACCACAGACCAACACATCATGAATTAAAATCCATCTGCTAAAGACAACTTTTTTCTTAAAGGGATGTCCATTTCTGGACCATTTTCTGACATTTATTTTTTTTTTTTAGAGAATTTTCTAACATATAAACTCATGAGCCAGATATTTCAGCTGACATGTATCAGTTCAATTTGAAAAAAAAGAAACTTATCAGAGACCTCAATCACCCTCTTGCCTATACACTGCAATAGAACTAGGCAGACAGTGAAAGAATATGGTTTGCTTTTATATTGCTGCAACAATGTTACAGTTCTCTACTAAGCAGTTAATTAGTAGTATCATCGTAGATTTGTAAGGGGCCACAGTGCTCCGCAGCATCGTACAGTAGGGAAAACAGGAGACACAAAAAACAGAGACATACAAGGTAGACAAAATTAATGCAGACATGAAAACTAATGGTATGGAGGACCCTGCTCCTTAGATAACTTACATTCTAAGTATAAGAGGGCACAGCTGAAACAAGAGGAGAGAGTGTGGAGATTGAGATGGTTGAGAGGGTGCATTAGTGTGAGTAGTATCATCAGGGGTAACAAATTTTTAAAGAGCCTCTAAAGATTTGAAGGCTGTGGGAAAGTCTGATTGAGGATGGTAGAGAATTCCCTAAGTGTGGAGCAGCACGGGAGAAGTCTTGTAGGCGGGAGTGAGAGGTGGTTACCAAAGAGGAGTTAAGGCGCAAGACAGAGGTAGATCTACTATTGAGTATTTTGATAAGAGAGATGTATGAAGGGGTGGTGTTGTTGAGGGCTTTGTAGATAAGGGTGAGTAATATGAATTGGATTCTGGAGGACACAGGGAGCCAGTGTAGGGATCTGCAAAGGTGTGTCAGATGTGGTGCGGTGAGAGAGAGGAAGATCAGTCTTGCAGCAGCATTTAGGATGGATTGATGTTGTGATATATGGGTGTCAGGAATACCAGATAGCAGGAGGTTGCAGTAGTCAAGACGGGAGATGATGAGAGAATGGATAAGAGGTTTGGTATGATGGGTAAGAAATGGCATATTCTAGCAAAATTGTGATGGTGGAGGCGTCAGGATGTGAGGAATAAAGTAGAGGGCGGAGTCAAGTGTAGGCGGCTTTGGAGACTGAGGAAACTTTGGTGCTATTGACGGTGAGGGAAATCTGAGGGAAGGTGGTGAATCTAGAAGTAGGGAAGATGATAATCTCAGTTTTGGACATGTTGAGCTTTAGCTAGCATTGGGACATCCATGTGGAGATAGCAGAAGGACTGTTGGTTATAGGAGATATACAGAAAGGGAGAGGTCCAGGGAAGAGATGTAGATTTGGGTGTCGTCACCATAGAGGTGGTACTGGAGGCCGGAGGAGGGAATTAGTCCATCAAGAGAAGAGGTGTACAATAAGAAAAGTAAAGGGCCAAGAACAGAGCCTTGTGGAACTCCAACAGAGAGTGGGAGTGTAGGGGAGGATGTGTCAGAGGTCAAAACACTAGGAAGGAAGTGAACTAGGAAAGAACTACGTCACAAAGGCAAGTGGAGTGAAGGGTGTGTATGAGAAGAGGGTGATCAACAATGTCAACTTCAGCAAAGAGGCTCAGGAGGATGAGCATGGAGAAATGACCCTTAGACTTTGCTGTACTTAGACCATTGAGAGCAGTTTCAGTAGAATGTTGGGGGACCGATGCCCGATTCCAAAGAGTTAAGAATAGAGTGAAAGGAGAGAGAGTGAGACAGGTGTTTGCCTCCAAACTACTTGCGTGTCTGTTGTACAAATGGGAGGAGAGATATAGGGCGCGAGTTGGAGAGAGAGGCTGGATCAACAGATGTTTTAATTAGAATTCCTTTGTGCTACAGAGAAGTCGTTTATTTCAAACGGAATAACAGATAATGAGCAGCAATGTTTGCAAATCATCATATTATCAATTGGAAAAATAAAGAATCATTTGATATCCCCTTTAAAGAACAAATAAACCCACTATTGAAACTTGATAGGTATCAAGCCTCAAACAATATATAATAAACCTGAAATAATGTGTACTTTGCTACATCATCTGGCATCCTACCTGCCCCGTTCCTTTGTGGACAACAGTCACAGCTTGCCTACATTGTATCACTCAGGAGCAGTACATATCCTGAGTCTACATGAGGGGCTTACAGTCTCCTAGTTCAGATAAACCTTCAATAAGAGTTGGTGGAAATGCTTTGCTATTTCAGATTTTTGTCCTACAGAAGTACCCCTTATTTCCTTGCCTAAGGATAATAAAATAGCCATGTCAGATGGGTAAGGAATACTGAACCACATATAACGCTTTAACAAAGCTGAACAGTGCAAGCTACCTTTGCAATGTATAAAAGAACAGTTCCATTTTTGGCATTAGCTGCCATTTAATGCAAATCTGTAAATATTGGAACCTTTTAATTATTTATTTATAAAGCACCAACAAATTACACAGAGCTGTACATTGAGGTGCTCATAATACAAATAAACTACATACAATGACAACGGTGGCCTTTGACAAGTGCCTCAGTATTCTGCAATATATTATTCAGTGAATTTTATGTCAACACCACAATGTATTTGAGAGTACAATTTACTGTACATAAGGTCGCACTATTAGGATCTTGTTCCCAGCTGTGTTTACACGCCGGAATATACTCTGATTAACTAATCGTACACACATCTGTCATATTAGAACTCCTGATAGTCGCCTCAATTTTGTATATTGATTTAATAAAATACAATGGCAGGTTTGTTGACATGATAGAAACTTTTCTTTCTTTTTGACAAGTGGCTCTATTTGTATAAACCAGCTAATGGGTGTTTATTCTTCAGATTTACCCTTTTATTTACAGCTGTAGAGAGTATTTCAAGGGGCAGATGTGCTTCTCTTTGGAAGGGAAAGCAGTGATCTGCCCACTTGTGTGACTGTTTTACTGAAGGCCACAGACTAAGTGTTATATAGTGAATGGAGCAGGGTCCTCAGAAGCACAGATTATATCAGGAGATGAGTGATGTGTTAGTGAGGACAGGGCTGCATGTAACAGGGGCAGTGACATAATGTGAAGAGGGGAATGGAGGCAGCAGGAAGCCACAGACTGAGAGTTATATAGTGGAAGTAGCAAGGTCCCCAGCAGCGCAGAGTATATCAGGAGATGTATGATGTGTTAGTGAGGACAGGGCTGCATGTGACAGGGGCAGTGATATGATATGAGGGGCATGGAGGCAGCAGGAAGCCACAGACTGAGTGTTATATAGTGGAAGGAGCAGGGTCCCCCAGCAGCACAGAGTATATCAGGAAACAAGTGATGTGTTAGTGAGGACAGGGCTGCATGTGACAGGGGCAGTGACATGATGTGAGGAGGGGATGGAGGCAGCAGGAAGCCACAGACAGAGTTATATAGTGGAAGTAGCAAGGTCCCCAGCAGCGCAGAGTATATCAGGAGATGTATGATGTGTTAGTGAGGACAGGGCTGCATGTGACAGGGGCAGTGATATGATATGAGGGGAATGGAGGCAGCAGGAAGCCACAGACTGAGAGTTATATAGTGGAAGGAGCAGGGCCCCCATCAGCACAGAGTATATCAGGAAACAAGTGATGTGTTAGTGAGGACAGGGCTGCATGTGACAGGGGCAGTGACATGATGTGAAGAGGGGAATGGAGGCAGCAGGAAGCCACAGACAGAGTTATATAGTGGAAATAGCAAGGTCCCCAGCAGCGCAGAGTATATCAGGAGATGTATGATGTGTTAGTGAGGACAGGGCTGCATGTGACAGGGGCAGTGACATCATGTGAGGAGGGGAATGGAGGCAGCAGGAAGCCACAGACAGAGTTATATAGTGGAAGTAGCAAGGTCCCCAGCAGCGCAGCGTATATCAGGAGATGTATGATGTGTTAGTGAGGACAGGGCTGCATGTGGCAGGGGCAGTGACATGATATGAGGGGAATGGAGGCAGCAGGAAGCCACAGACTGAGAGTTATATAGTGGAAGGAGCAGGGTCCCCAGCAGCACAGAGTATATCAGGAGATGAGTGATGTGTTAGTGAGGACAGGGCTGCATGTGACAGGGGCAGTGACATGATATGAGGAGGGGGATGGAGGCAGCAAGAAGCCACAGACAGATGGTGAGAAGCTGGAATGAGAAGGATCCTCCAGTTCTACAGAGTTTTGAGGTAAGGCTCTTGTCAAACTGGTGCAGGAGAATGGGGTCAATTTTTATTTTTTTTGTTGTAAACCACCAATCTCAGAAGGAGCAAGTACATTTTAATCATGCATCAAGTCATCATCTTCATTTCAAAATATCTGTTTGGCAAACAAAAATGGCTGCCAGACACACAGTGATTCAGCTACACAGACACAGGCTCACAGACACTTAGCATGCCATGTGATGGCAGAGGGAGGAGAATCAGGAAGTCACAGTGCATACAGAGTGCAGAGGGGTGTTCCAAAGAGACTCTGTTCACTATATAATTAGTCATGGTACTGTGGTTGCCATGGTAGTCCAGAATCATTGCTAGCTACCAATGTAAAAAAAAACATGGGAAAATGGTAAATACCAACATTCTTCTTACAGCCTGTCAAAGTGATTTATGTTAAAAGAAAGACACATTACACACTGCATACTGTCAATCGGCCCCCGAGAGTCCCGGATTCGGTCTCAACTCCCCCCCTAATCCTTCCTTTCTCCTTTCTACCTCTTCCCTACCCACTTATACATTGTCACACTTCTAAACTCTTCTCCAAGGCCTTTTTCCAATTCTGTACTACTATACCCAGTATATATATTTATATTATGCAAATATCCTAATCGAGTTTGGTCTTCTATTCTTGCCTATAGTGTAAGGTATCATTTGTTTCTGCTATCGTTTGACCCTGTCAGTTGTTTGTATTTTTATGTGACAAAACGTAATAAATAAAGTCTTCAAAAAGGCAGGTGATTTTTCATGAGATTGCTGCTTTAAGTCACTAATTGTAAATATATCTGTACTTAACCGCTGACACTGACTTCTTCCCTAAGCACCAATACTAAGATTACAGCAGACAAGCTTGCATAATTGTTTCCAGGTTTTGTTGTTCGGGAGAAGATATAATTATTATCTTGTATTTATAAGGCACAACAAGGGATCTGCAGCGCCGTACAGGGGGAATACAATAAGATATAACATGGTAAAACATTAAGGCAAAAACAGTACCATGACTATATAGGCAAAGCACTTCAATATAGACAGAACAACCTAACCAGCACCGAAGAGGTTGGAGGGGGGTAACTTTTCCCTAGAACATGAGTTATAGGAAGAGAGGGAAATAAAAGGGAGTAAAAACAGCCCTAGCTGAGCCTGTATCCAATAGAGTGGACGCAGCAAACAGGATCACAGTCTGTGATTGAGAAAAGAAGGTAACGCATAGGCATGCTGGGGGTAACGAAAGTAAAGGAAGGAGGACACGAGGGAAGAAGGCCCTGCTCGTGAGAGCTTACAATCTAAAGGGAGGTGCAGATGAATGGGGGAGAAACAGAGAGAGAGGGTGAAACAAGGGGAGCGGGGGGATGAGATAGGAGGTGAGCTGATAGACTTTGATGAAGAAGTGGGATTTAAAAGCCTGCTTGAAGCTTTGGAAGGAGGTAGAGAGTCTGATTGGGAGAGGGAGTGGGTTCCAGAGGAGGGAGCAGCACAGTATGGGGGAAAAGAATAGATGGAAACCCTGAACTCCATTGAAAGTGAAAGTATCCTGCACTTCTACCTCACAGCACTGGGGTCACGAGTTCAATTCCCAACCATGGCCTTATCTGTGTGGAGTTTGTATGTACTCCCTGTGTTTGCGTGGGTTTCCTCCGGGTGCTCCGGTTTCCTCCCACACTCCAAAAACATACTGGTAGGTTAATTGGCTGCTATCAAAACTGACACTAGTCTCTTTCTCTGTCAGTTTGTGTGCATTAGGGAATTTAGAGTGTAAGCTCCAATGGGACAGGGACTGATGTGAGTGAGTTCTCTGTACAGCACTGCGGAATTAGTGGCGCTATATAAATAAATGATGACTATATGTCTAAAACGGCTCATAAAAATAGGGTGTTAACGACCCATATGCTATGTCAGGTATACCTCAGATACACTAACACCTGACAAGGTCATAAGCACAAGAAACATTTTTTTAACGTTCGTTTTGTTAGAGAAAAAAAACACATTCACTATTAGGTTTGATTAAAAAAAAAAAAAAAACTATAAAACAACAGATATAATCTTCCTCCTCATGTATGAATGAAAGTAGCAAAAACCTCATTCTAAAATATACGCCTACAAAATCATATAATATACAAGTTAACCCGTGCATGATACTCATGCATTCTAGTCAAATCAAGCTACTTAAGGTGTTAAAAAGGTTCTTGTCATGCATTTGGGCCTAGCCCAGGCCTCCTCAGGGGAAGAACGTTACTTCCCGACGCAAGTGCCCTTTTTTAACGTGGTTTTCTCCACATGTCACCACCTCATCATTTTTCTCCATCACCTCATCCTTCATCTTCATCAAGCTACTTAAGGTGTTAAAAACTCCCCACTGTCACCCCCGGCAACCACCAACCACTCCCAACTGTCACTTCTCCTTCAAGAAATATATAGGTCAGTGTATAACTCTGCCCAGCAGGTGGCGCTGCAGCTTGTTTTGTTTTTTTTTCACACACGCCACTAGGCATTTATATAATACAAGTTAACCCGTGCATGATACTCATGCATTCTATTCAAATCAAGCTACTTAAGGTCTTAAAAAGGTTCTTGTCATGTATTTGGACCTAGCCCAGGCCTCCTCAGGGGAAGAGCGTTAGTTCCCGACGCAAGCGGCCTTTTTAATGTGTGTTCATGAGGTAAAATTACCTTACGAAAATGAGTTTGACCCCTCAACTCGTAAATTTAGCCTTTACTACCCCTCCCACGGGGGGAAGGGAGGATGATGGAAGTTAACTGACTTGACTATTCTAATTTTTTTGTCAAATAATGTCAGTATACCAAATTTCAGGTCAATTGGATGAGCCCTTTCTGAGAAAATAGTTTTTTCCACACACACACACACACACACACACACACACACACACTAACGCACGCCTCTACACATATGTGTTCATGAGGTAACATTACATCACGAAAATGAGTTTGAGCCCTACCAAATTTCAGCCCTTTTTGAATTTTTTTTCCCAGACACACTAAGAATTTAGTAGGTCAGTGTATAACTCTGCCCAGCAGGTGGCGCTGCCACTTGGTTTTTTTTTTCCCACACACAGACGCCACTAAGCATTTATATATTAGACAAGTTAACCTGTGCATGATACTCATGCATTCTAGTCAAATCAAGCCACTTAAGGTGTTAAAAAGGTTCTTGTCATGCATTTGGGCCTAGCCCAGGCCTCCTCAGGGGAAGAGCGTTACTTCCCGAAGCAAGCGCCCTTTTTTAATGTAGTTTTGTCTACATGTCACCACCTCATCATTTTTCTTCATCACTTCATCCTTCATCTTCATCGCCACATCCTTCATCAAGCTACTTAAGGTGTTAAAAACTCCCCACTGTCACCCCCGGCAACCACCAACCACTCCCAACTGTCACTTCTCCTTCAAGAAATATATAGGTCAGTGTATAACTCTGCCCAGCAGGTGGCGCTGCAGCTTGTTTTTTTTTTTTTTCACACACGCCACTAGGCATTTATATAATACAAGTTAACCCGTGCATGATACTCATGCATTCTATTCAAATCAAGCTACTTAAGGTCTTAAAAAGGTTCTTGTCATGCATTTGGACCTAGCCCAGGCCTCCTCAGGGGAAGAGCGTTAGTTCCCGACGCAAGCGGCCTTTTTAATGTGTGTTCATGAGGTAAAATTACCTCACGAAAATGAGTTTGACCCCTCAACTCGTAAATTTACCTTTACTACCCCTCCCATGGGAGGATGATGGAAGTTAACTGACTTGACTATTCTAATTTTTTTGTCAAATAATGTCAGTATACCAAATTTCAGGTCAATTGGATGAGCCCTTTCTGAGAAAATAGTTTTTTCCACACACACACACACACACTAACGCATGCCTCTACACATATGTGTTCATGAGGTAACATTACCTCACGAAAATGAGTTTGAGCCCTACCAAATTTCAGCCCTTTTTGAATTTTTTTCCCCACACACACTAAGAATTTAGTAGGTCAGTGTATAACTCTGCCCAGCAGGTGGCGCTGCAACTTGTTTTTTTTTTTCCACACACAGACGCCACTAAGCATTTATATATTAGACAAGTTAACCTGTGCATGATACTCATGCATTCTAGTCAAATCAAGCCACTTAAGGTGTTACAAAGGTTCTTGTCATGCATTTGGGCCTAGCCCAGGCCTCCTCAGGGGAAGAGCGTTACTTCCCGACGCAAGCGCCCTTTTTTAACGTGGTTTTGTCTACATGTCACCACCTCATCATTTTTCTCCATCACCTCATCCTTCATCTTCATCGCCACATCCTTCATCAAGCTACTTAAGGTGTTAAAAACTCCCCACTGTCACCCCCGGCAACCACCAACCACTCCCAACTGTCACTTCTCCTTCAAGAAATATATAGGTCAGTGTATAACTCTGCCCAGCAGGTGGCGCTGGGCATTTATATAGTAGATATGTTCAATCAATGCAGAAGGCACCAATCAGCTGCCGAGGTGGATCCGCATTTAGCCAATCAGAAGCGGTTAGGTAGTGCTGGTGACCATCATCATCATCAATGTGTATTTGAACCTGTACTCCAGTGATACAGCTACCAACAGGAGTAACTGTATCTCCCCCTTACTGTACCCGCACAGTGTCTGACTGACGCATCCCTCCCACATTTCGTCTTTCCAAACGTAAAGAGGCAGAAGTGTCAGATACCACAAAGAGCAATGGCACAGTCTTAGCGCTCAATCCCAGAATGTGGAACCAATGCTGGGATCTAATGTAACAACTAGAGGTCTATTTATAAAAACCCTTGGGAATAAGAAGTGTCTCAGAAGTCTGGTGTACCTTCATTCAAGGAATATGTTCCCAAGATACAGTGGCTGCGCTTGGATCAATACTGGTCAGCACTAGACAAAATCTGGAGGTCAAGCGACTGCTTTAATAAAGTAAGTGAAAAAGTGATAATCATTCATGGAGATCAATAGTGCAAAATTACTTCCTTAAAGCAATCTCTTCATCTATTCTAGCCTTTGTTATTTTGTCTAACACTCTCTACTATTGATACAACCAGGGGGTCAGACAAGCTCATCTAAGGATGGCAAGAACAATAGACTAACCATGGTCTGTGTCATACGTACATGAGAAGAACCAGGAGGAAAGTCAGAACCAATCAGAACACAGCAGCAGAAGAGCAGTCACGAATACAAATAACACAGGTGCATACTTTCCATTGGGGTAGTTACTCCGATTGGCCACAGAAGACATACAGGTGAAATAATCCAGTAGCAAATGAGTAAGGTTCAAGTCTAGGTTACGTATGTTAAAGCAGTACTTGGCGGACAATTATCTTTCTCAAAGTCTCACATGTGGCCCCTGAACACTCTCCAAAGGGCCACACATTTTAGTATAGTTTTAATATATTACAAGAGATTATTGAATTTTATGATGACCTATCATTAAAAATAAACAAGAATATTAATGAACAATACAATTACTTTTATATTTCATTACAAGTTCACTAAAACTCCATCATCAGCAGTATATATGGTCTACTCTAGGGAACGATGAAAACCACCAGGCCACGGCAACGTGCGCTGAGAATCTGGTCGAAGCGGGAACCGTGGGCGGTGGGAGACGCTGTAGCGTCAGGTTGCTCATCAGCGGTAGGTCACTAGAAACCGATCCCTGACACTGCTGGCTCTAAGAAAGACACAGCAACGCACTCTATCCCGCAATGTTGGAGATAATCCTATTGTTGCCCTACCTGCATCCATATTAAAGAAAAAAAGTCATATCGCATCACAACCTAATCAACCAACTTGACCTCTAAATGTTCCCAGAACACAATAAAGGTCGGACGTCAAAAAATCAACTCCAAAACGTTTACACAGAAGAATATATCCATAGATCTCGTCCATTGTGTGAGCCACAAATCCCCTGATCATTTCAACAGCATATTTGTAGAAAAAGGAAAAGGAAAAAAATAAAATAATAAGAAGTCACTCATGTTCCTCACTTTTGCTTCCAAACGTCGAAGATCTGGAAATAATTCTATACAATCAGTTTGCAGCTGTTACTCAAATAACAGTAAATCCAAACAGAGCCCTTGAATCAATAGACACTTCAGCCACCTCTGAGCTGTTGCTGTACAGTGGCTGCGTCTCTTCAACCGTGCGCTGGTCCATGGCCAAGAACTGATTCAGCAGAAGTGGTATAAAGTAGCACCGATATAAATCACGCAGGCAAATCCTCTGATCTGGCAGCGCTGGAAACAGTTTGTGTGTTTTTAAACTTAAAAAAAACCCTGAACATCGCATTTAAGAGAGGGGTGTGAAACATATGCACTTTCTCAAAAGAATAAAAAACAAAAAGATTATAAACAACATCAAGTATATGTTTCCATGATAATTTTTAATATCCTTTCTTGTGTTTTTCACATACAAGGGGCATTTTAATGTAATAAGGAGTGTTATATAAATATGTCATTTCCCTCTAACTACACACCAAGGTGCACTTATAGTCTGTAGAAGCATCTGCACAGAGCAGACATAGGTGCACGTCATGACGTGTATAGAGCAGAACGTGGTGTGCGTCATGACGTATATAGAGCAGAAGGTAGGTGTGCGTCATGACGTGTAAAGAGGTGTGTACAGAGCAGAACGTAGGTGCGCATTATGACGTGTATAGAGCAGAACGTGGTGTGCGTCATGACGTATATAGAGCAGAACGTAGGTGTGTGTCATGACGTGTAAAGAGGTGTGTACAGAGCAGAACGTAGGTGCGCATTATGACGTGTATAGAGCAGAACGTAGGTGTGCGTCATGATATGTATAGAGCAGAACGTAGGTGCGCGTCATGACATGTATAGAGCAGAACATGGGTGTGCGTCATGACGTGTATAGAGCAGAAGGTAGGTGTGCGTCATGACGGGTATAGAGCAGAAGATAGGCGTGCGTCATGACGTGTAAAGAGGTGTGTATAGAGCAGAACGTAGGTGCACGTCATGACATGTATAGAGCAGAACGTAGGTGCGCATCATGACGTGTATAGAGCAGAACGTAGGTGTGCGTCATGACGTGTATAGAGCAGAAGGTAGGTGCGCATCATGACGTGTATAGAGCAGAAGGTAGGTGCGCATCATGACGTGTCTAGAGTAGAACGTAGGTGTGCGTCATGACATGTATAGAGCAGAAGGTAGGCGTGTGTCATGGCGTGTATAGAGCAGAAGGTAGGTGCACATCATGACGTGTATAGAGCAGAACGTAGGTGTGTGTCATGGCGTGTATAGAGCAGAACGTAGGTGTGCGTCATGACATGTATAGAGCAGAAGGTAGGCGTGTGTCATGGCGTGTATAGAGAAAAAGGTAGGTGTGTGTCATGGCGTGTATAGAGCAGAACGTAGGTGTGCGTCATGACACGTATAGAGCAGAAGGTAGGCGTGTGTCATGACGTGTATAGAGCAGAACGTAGGTGTGCGTCATGACGTGTATAGAGCAGAAGGTAGGCGTGCGTCATTACGTGTATATAGCAGAAAGTAGGTGTGAGTCATGACATGTATAGAGCAGAACGTAGGTGTGAGTCATGACATGTATAGAGCAGAATGTAGGTGTGTGTCATGACGTGTATAGAGCAGAACGTAGGTGTGCGTCATGACGCGTATGGAGCAGAACGTAGGTGTGTGTCATGACGTGTATAGAGCAGAACATAGGTGTGCGTCATGACGTGTATAGGGCAGAACGTAGGTGTGCGTCATGACGCGTATGGAGCAGAACGTAGGTGTGCGTCATGACGTGTATAGGGCAGAACGTAGGTGTGCGTCATGACGCGTATGGAGCAGAACGTAGGTGTGTGTCATGACGTGTATAGAGCAGAACATAGGTGTGCGTCATGACGTGTATAGGGCAGAACGTAGGTGTGCGTCATGACGCGTATGGAGCAGAACGTAGGTGTGCGTCATGACGTGTATAGGGCAGAACGTAGGTGTGTGTCATAATGTGTATAGAGAAAAACGTAGGTGTACATCATGACGTGTATGGAGCAGAACGTAGGTGTGCGTCATGACGTGTATAGAGCAGAACGTAGGTGTGCGTCATGACTTGTATAGAGCAGAACGTAGGAGTGCGTCATGACGTGTATAGAGCAGAAGGTAGGTGTGTGTCATGACTTGTATAGAGCAGAACGTAGGTGTGCGTCATGATGTGTATAGAGCAGAATGTAGGTGTGCGTCATGATGTGTATAGAGCAGAATGTAGGTGTGCGTCATGATGTGTATAGGGAAAAAGGTAGGTGTACGTCATGATGTGTCTAGAGCAGAACGTAATTGTCTATTAAAAGCTGTTTTCATTTCAGTCTTTACAGTAGACCGTTATTAGTTTGCTACAGAACCCCAATGGTCGACTAGAGGACATTTTACATTTCCTCCCATGTTAAATCCCACTGATAATTCCTCAAATGATTTGTGGATTTACAACCTAGACATTTATTGAATTAATGATGTCGTCAGGGTTCAGAATATACAGATTAGACATTTTGGGCCACACTTATAGTTAGGAACAAACCCAACACAAGGGTGCAAACCCTGATGAAACAGGTGCAGAGAAAATACTGACCGCTTTTTTGTGCAGCGCACATAAACCGGGCAGCTGTAATTTGACAATCCGGTGTAGAGTTTAACTAGGAAACGTCTCCTCCTAACTCTAAATTTATAGGCACATTTTAAATCCCCCTCACAGTACAAGGTGCAAAATTTCAGCTTGGAGCTGGATTAACTCCTAAATCTTAATTATAGATATGGAAGGTCACTGGCATTCCTTAGGATCACCCCCGTAGAGGACATGTATCTTTAAGGACCAGGGGCCTGATTCATTAAGGATCTTAACTTGAGAAACTTCTTATTTCAGTCTCCTGGACAAAACCATGTTACAATGCAAGGGGTGCAAATTAGTATTCTGTTTTGCACGTAAGTTAAATACTGACTGTTTTTTCATGTAGCACACAAATACTTGATAGCTTATTTGTACGCTGAAATTTAAAGCTGATATTTGTGTGCTACATGAAAAAACAGTCAGTATTTAACTTATGTGCAAAACAAAATACTAATTTGCACCACTTGCATTGAAACATAGTTTTGTCCAGGAGACTGAAATAAGAAGTTTCTCAAGTTAAGATCCTTAATGAATCTGGCCCCAGGAGTTCAGTGAATGACTTCTCCACCTATGGAATATTTGGGAAGTGTTCTTGCAAACACACTCCTGGTGGAGAACTGGACAATGCAGGTAAAACAATTAGTAACAAACTCAGGAATATATACAAAATAAAGTAATGTAATACTATATATACCTACAAGCTTTCAAGCCATCTATCCTCTGTATCTGCCTCTTGTTGTAAAAGCTGTAACACTAGTGGAGCCATAGATCAAATTTTCTAGAACTGCCTGAAAACACAAATATTTTGGCAACAGGTGGCAGATATATTACAGTCTGTACTGGGTTCCAGGGTCCAATTTCACCCATTGATATATCTACTTGCAAAACCAGTTCCCAACTGGCATGAACCATATTACTCATATCAAAAGGGCCGTAAACAACGCTAGTAATATCTCTAAAGAGTTAAATATATATATATTAAAATTGAGCAAAACGTATTCACTAAAATAAAATACATAATAATGTATCCATCAGTCACCATACAATACATCTAACATTATTATAAGAATATATATATATATATATATATATATATATATATAAAAGGGACTGTATTGGATACATTTAACACCTGCAGTTGACATGAACTGTGTCTCAGTTATTATATGGTGAGCCCCAGACAGTAATAATATATATATCTATATATTATTCCTTGCTCATCTTGTACATCATGGTAGAAAAAAATTCCCTTCCTTAGGAATAATGTGTTCCAATTTCAATAAAGAGGATAGCACTTTCAGATGATGAAGCAGTTTGCATCCCAAACTTTTAAACGTATAAGTTTGGCAAGATAGCCATCCAAATCGGCTGTGTAAAATACTTAATCAGACCAAAAAAAATAAAATATTGTATCCACAATTCCACAGTGAGCTCACTGTGGGCCTGATTCATGAAGGCACCTAAAACTATCAAAAGTAGCTTTTTCGGCCATATACATGTCCGTATTCAACTACAAGCGGATCTGAAGATACGTCTCTTGTTGAATACTGTTCTACTTATGCTCCGATTTGACAGACACAATACACTGCTGGATATGTACAATACATATGTGGAATATAAAGTCCCAGCAGAATGCACCAAAAAAAATATTCAATGATTGTCACCTGTTAATCATATAGTCGTTAATGAGAAAACATATTTTTTTTGTTAATTTTTCCCCCTGATGCAATACACCTATCATGATGTCATTAATGTCTACTGTAAAAGGTAAAATGCATATTTACAATTGCACATGTCCTAGCATACATACACAGCCGTCATCACTAGCAATCGGCACTGACACCTGACCTGTAGCTGGTGCAAGTGATGCGGCAGATAAACATGTACCTAAAGATACCCAACGGTTGAATCGGGCGCTGCTGTGTGCACTCAACCTTCTTGTACATTAACTATGTGCATACGCCCATTATCCTCCCCGTTCCGCCTCTGAAATCGTAGGTTGTCGTAAGGGTCCTTTACGCTTGAACATTAATTGAATGTTCTTGTGTTCACTGGCGTATGGTCTAATTCTGAGCATGCACAGTGACATAACGCATAATATGGCATGTATTAACATTTAAGTTCCTTAATGCATCAGGCCCTGTATGTTCATTGGTCTTGGTGACACCATTCTTTTGTGGTTTACCTACTACCTATTCAACCACTTCTCTAGTGTCTCTACCTCCCCCCACTTCCACTATCTGTTGGAGTCCCACAAGGCTCTGTTCTGCATCCTCTGCTTTTCTTTCGGTTCACCTCTTCTCTTGGGAAATTAATTCACTCAGTCGGCCTCCAGTAGCGCCTCATTGCTGACGACACCCAAGTCTAACGTTACTCTCCTAATCTCTCCCCTTCTGTACTATCTTGTGTAACCAACTCTATCTCTTCTATATCCACATGGATGTCCCAATGCTAGCTAAAGCTCAACACATTCAAAGCAGAACTTAACATCTTCCCTCCACCCAGAGTCACCACTTCCCCTCATATCTCCCTCACTGTCAATAACGCCACAATCTCTTTAGTCTCCAAAGCCCGCTGCTTTAGTGTCACACTTGACTCTGCCATCTGCTTTATTCCTCACATCCAATCTCTCTCCCAGCCGTGTAGTCTCCACCTTCAGAAAATTGCCAAAATACATTGTTTTGTTACCCGATACAGAACCAAAACTCTTATCCATTCTCTCACCATTTCCTGTCTTGACTAAGACAACATCCTCTTATCTGGCATTTCCCTCACCATCTTTCAAAGGTACAATCCATTTTAAAAGTCACACCGAGACTGATCTTCCTCTCACAACTCTCCACATGCA
This sequence comes from Mixophyes fleayi, assembly GCF_038048845.1. Classification (NCBI taxonomy): domain Eukaryota; kingdom Metazoa; phylum Chordata; class Amphibia; order Anura; family Limnodynastidae; genus Mixophyes; species Mixophyes fleayi. Next base: position 267,813,080 of record NC_134406.1, read on the forward strand.
AATCCCTACATGGTTCTTGGCTCTCTGTGTCCTCCAGAACCCAATTCAAATCCTTACCCTTACCTATACACCCTCACACCTACCCTACTCCCACCTATACTACACACACTAATACACCCTCACACCTACCCTACTTCCACCTATACTACTCACACTGATACACCCTCACACCTACCCTACTCCCACCTATACTACTCACACTAATACACCCTCACACCTACCCTACTTCCACCTATACTACACACACTAATACACCCTCACACCTACCCTACTCCCACCTATACTACACACACTAATACACCCTCACACCTACCCTACTCCCACCTATACTACACACACTAATACACCCTCACACCTACCCTACTCCCACCTATACTACTCAACCTAGTACACCCTCACACCTACCCTACTTCCACCTATACTACACATACTAATACACCCTCACACCTACCCTAATTCCACCTATACTACACACACTAATACACCCTCACACCTACCCTACTCCCACCTATAATACTCACACTGGTACACCCACACACCTACCCTACTCCCACCTATACTACTCACACTGGTACACCCTCATACCTACCCTACTCCCACCTATACTACTCACTTGGTACATCCACACATCTACCCTACTCCCACCTATACTACTCCCACTGGTACACCCACACATCTACCCTACTCCCACCTATACTACTCACACTATTACACCCTCACACCTACCCTACTCCAACCTATATTATCCATACTAATACACCCTCACACCTACCCTACTCCCACCTATACTACTCACACTAATGCACCCTCACACCTACTCCACTCCCACCAATAATACCCACACTAATACACCCTCACATCTATCCTACTGCTACGTATACTACCAACACTAATGCACCCTCATACCTACCATACTCCCATCTATAGTACACACACTAACACACCCTCACACCTACCCTACTCCCACCTATACTACACACACTAATACACCCTCACACCTACCCTATTCCCATCTATACTACTCCCACCTATATTACTCACACTAGTACCCCCTCACACCTATCCTACTCTCATCTATACTACTCACACTAGTACCCCCTCACACCTATCCTACTCCCACCTATACTACACACACTAATACACCCTCACACCTACCCTATTCCCATCTATACTACTCCCACCTATACTACTCACACTAGTACCCCCTCACACCTATCCTACTCCCACCTATACTACTCACACTAGTACCCCCTCACACCTATCCTACTCCCACCTATACTACTCACACTAGTACCCCCTCACACCTATCCTACTCCCACCTATACTACTCACACTAGTACCCCCTCACACATACCCTACTCTCATCTATACTACTCACACTAGTACACCCTCACACCTACCCTACTCTCATCTATACTACTCACACTAGTACCCCCTCACACCTATCCTACGCCCACCTATACTACTCATACTGGAACTGGTTATAAAATTGCCATTTGAAGAAAATGTCTTCAAAGCGCCGGGAATCAGTGGTTCTATGGAACCGCTGCATAGTAAATATACCCCTCAGTCTCCAGTATGAGCAGCTCCTGCTTCTCCTATTTCAGCTGTGCCCACTTACAATTAGAATGTGAGCTCTCTCATGAGCAATGCCCACCATGGGGTAAATGTATCAATGTCCGTATTCTTCAACTCCGGCGAGATCGGCGTCTTCAGCGCTTAAATTTAAAGCGGCACTGCCTTGTAAAGGGAAACTTCCCTTTACAAGGCAGCGCTGCTTTAAATTTAAGCGCTGAAGACGCCGATCTCGCCGGAGTTGAAGAATCCGGACATTGATACATTTACCCCCATATGTTTTCATTTTGGCATTTAGTTTTTCTACCTCGTGTGTCCTAAATGCTCAAAAACTGGAGGGTATCAGGATTATGGGAAATTTGAGGAAGAATGACTTTACTGGAAGGGTAGTAAATGGGTAGAACAGCCTCTCAACACAGGTGGTAGAGGATTATATGGTTGGTGAATTTATACATTTTTGGGATAACCATAAGATTATTCTAAGTTTGAATAAAAACTACGGCTCTAATCTGAGGTTTTTAGATGGGCCATGTGGCTCTTATCTGTCAAATACTGTTTCTATAGAAGTGTCTGTCTTTAGCCATGTAAGTTATGCAAGTAACAACATTCTTTAGTGGATCGATCAATTATATGTAAATGTCAAGGGAATAGTGTTATGTCTGTGTATTTAATCAGTAGTTTTATCAATGCAATATTTTAATTTTTGCTAGTCTTTTTGTACATAAATGAATTCATATTATTTGACAGAAATCAGCTAACAAAAGGTCTTTACAAATAAAAGTATAAAAATAATATCTGGCACAATGCTGTAATAGGACCTCCTCCGCTGCCCAATTATACAGTACTTCATTGTGCTGCCAGCCTCTTTGCAAATGCCTCCAGCACCTCATAACTTTCTCTTGCATCATCCAAGCATAAAAATAAATTTTCTTTAAATAGTCACTTGCTGCCAAATTATGATTGTCTGTAAAAGCGGTTAAGGGATATTGTCATGAAACTACTGCATGTGGTGGGCAGTATTAATTGAATGACTTTGCTAAATGCTCTTCAACAATGTTGAATTTCCACCTAGGAAATATTTATTGCTAAGGTGGCCCTTTCCTCTAAGCAGAACCTCAGGGGCTGCTACATGAAGCCATTGTCCTCTCAGGGCTCTGCAACTTCTGTATTACACAAGTTGGGAATAAATGAAGATGGCGGCAGAGGCGTGTCTGAGGACCAATCGTTTATTGCGGCTTGGGATTTGTCCCACTCATAACCCCCCTCCCTACCAGGTTATTTGAGGATCTCAAAGAAACGGGGCACCTCCTAGAGTTTCACTTAGTGGTGGGAGGCCACATGGCAAAATATACAAAGCACATTTACGTTTGTGCAAACGCGTCTATTTATATGCTTCCACCCTTATATAAGGGGAACTCTCACATTCCTGGTTTTCACATTCCTTGCGCGTTTGGCTGACAATCCGATTAATTTAAATCAATATATTAATAGCATAAGAACAACTTGAGTGACTTTTTCTATGATGCCGTTGTCTAAGCAGGTCTTGGGCTGTAGATCTGCAGGAAAATATTGGCAATCTAATCAGTTGCATAGTTGTGGAGTTATTTCGCAAAATGTCAGTGTGCCAATGCATTAACATTTTCCACTGGAAAACGTGACAGTTAGTGAACTCTCCCTGTGCACCTGTTGGATGACCGGGACCATGTGACCTGATTGGTGGTGTGGAAACTGTGACAGTTATTTGCAGCCCTGCTGGGTGGTCTGGAAACTGTGACAGTTATTTGCAGCCACATATATCAGCGCGTCTTGCGGGGCCCACGCCCAGCAATGTAACTTCGATGGAAGAACTTATACATATATTGTAGTGTATAAAGAAAATCTTTAGTTCCTTTGATATAGTGATTGATAATATAGGACCTGATTCATTAAGGATCTTAACTTGAGAAACTTCTTATTTCAGTCTCCTGGACAAAACCATGTTACAATGCAAGGGGTGCAAATTAGTATTCTATTTTGCACATAAGTTACATATTGACTGTTTTTTCATGTAGCACACAAATATCAACTTTAAATTTCAGTGTAGAAATAAGCTATCAAGTATTTAACTTATGTGCAAAACAAAATCCTAATTTGCACCCCTTACATTGTAACATGGTTTTGTCCAGGAGACTGAAATAAAAAGTTTCTCAAGTAAAAATCCTTAATGAATCAGGCCCATAGTTACTTATTCATAATAATCTGGTGTTAAAATTTCGACATGTAATGTATTGTATAAAAAAGTTATTGAATTCTATTAATAAAGTAATTTAGTCATTACATTTCAGTTTAATTTAATGCGGTTACCGCCAAGTTTCTCTAGTGGTTCCTTAATACTTATTGAAAATTGTAATGTTTGCATTAAATTGGCCCAAGTACGCTCTCCAATGTAAAGTGCACCAGGATACAGCAGGTCAAGATCACTTCCAAAGATACCATCAGAAGGGGGAAAAATGCTCTGTTGTCCCCCTGTTAAACACGGAAGTCGGCCATAAATGTGCCTTCTCTGCTCCAACGTAGATCATTTACATAATCTCACACCGCAAAAAGAAACCTTGTTATTGGAAACCTTGTTATTGGACGTAGGCACAAACCGAGCTACCAATCTACCCATCTTCTCTCATCAGAACATGCAAACTATTGCGCCCCGGTAGAAGCTAAGCCTTGACTTGTAATTCCGCAAAAAAAAAGACGCTTGATGTCAGAAAACGTCACTTGGGTACAGGACTGTATAATTTGCCCTTTCCTAATTTTCCTCCAAAGTGTTTTATGTCTGAATTGTGACACTGGTAGCTAATGAGCAGAGAGGCTGCATTCTCAGGAATATCGGTTCAGTCTACAAAGTAGCTGCCTCCATCGCCCCCCACCCTTCCACTGTAATCCCCCCCCCCCACCCCTCCAGCAAGACACACATTTTTGATACTTCACATTGATGTAGGCTGTGTGATAGCTTGTTTTACAGGTTTCATTGCAGGACTATATATATATCTCAGAGGCAGCACTTGACGTTTTAATATGCTCAGTAAAGTTGTCATGGGTCACAAAGGGTCATTTTTACCTTCCTGTGTTCTGAGACTGAGAAGGTAGAGAAAGTAATGAAGAACTTCTGGTTTGTTCTTTCTGCAGAGAGGAAGTTTTGCCAGAACATCAGGAGAATTAACTTTTATTTTACACTGTGTCAAATAAGTTATACAGGCGGCAGCCATTTTTCTGGAGCCCAAAATGTACTGAAGCCTATGTAAATAGCTCAGCCATTATGGCTTCTGCATTGGAGACGTAGATAGATAGATAGATAGATCGATCTATCCTAACATTATGCAAGATCATGGTTACATTTCTGAGCCATTTCAAATGCCAATCTCCTGACAAACATGAAGAAGAAACAACAAAAGTCTGTATGAAAAGCTGTGAACAATTAGCAAAAAATGAAGTTTACACATGTCACTCTGGCACGAAACGTCATTAGATCTCAAATATTGGCCATACCCTTCACCAGCGCACGACTCATCAGCGGGCACATTCCAGGGAAAGACATAAACATTTAAAAGTTACTTGAAGGTGGCCATGCCTGTTGTATATATTGCATAAATAGCTGACAGATGGGTAGATGTCAGTAATATTATGTTAAAGAACGTTTCTGTCGCCCGTCAGACATTTGTTGGTGTTATGTTGGTCTCATACACAGATCATTAATGGATTGCTGGAAAAAGTATGCTGAGGCGCCGTAGATGAATCAAAAAAACTGTAACAGAGGAAAGTCTGCATAGGATGAATGAGTAGGAAAAGACAAATAGTCAAAATTCATTTTTAAAAATGTAGACCACCCGTGGTTGGCCAGCTGTTGTGGAACTACAAATCCCAGCATGTTCTAGTTGGCAGCTGATGATGGAGCTTCAAATCACAATGTACAGTAGATGACATGCTGGTCTGTACATGATGTACAGTGGTTAGCATTGCTGCATTACAATACTGGGGTCAAGAGGTCGATTCCGACCTAGGCCCTTATGATATTCCTCAACCACCATTTTAATTTCCCTAGATTACCCTATTACCATCCTCTACACTGCTAGCGCAAGACAACAACCCTCTGACCAACATTGCAACACACACAGCCCACTGAATACTTTTACCTTTGCATTCTATCTGGTCCATTGTGCAATATGATGTAGCATGTACCCTTGTGTTTCAAACTCCCATTGTCCCATAGATTGTAAGCTTGCGAGCAGGGTTCTCTTACCTCTCTGTCTGTATGTATTACCCAGTATTGTCTTATTAATGTTTGTTCCCAATTGTAAAGCGCTCAGAATTTGCTGGCGCTATATAAATAAATGTTGATGATGATGATGATGAAGGTCCTATCTGTTTGGAGTTTGCAGATCTCCCCCTGTTTGCGTGGTTTACTTCGGATGCTCAGTTTTCCTCCAACATTCCAAAACCTTATTGGCAGGTTAATTGGCTTCTGACAAAATTGATCTTAATATGTGTGTGTGTTGGGGAATTTAGATTTTAAGCTCCAATGGGGCAAGGACAAACGTGAGTGATTACATATTCTCTGTGCATCGCTGAGTAATGTGATTGGAGCTATATAAATAAACAAAAATAATGTCTTGAGTCAATACAAAGGACTCCTCAGATTTGTCCCGTACACCAGTTATCTTCATACCTCCCAACATGCATAGGGAGTGTGGTCACTTCTCGACAGAGGTGTCGTCATGCCCCCAGAGGTCTGCCTAGAACAACATTCACATCTGCAGGACAAATATGTCCCTGGGAGGGACAGCGTCCTAAATTCAGGACTGTCCCGTTGAACTCAGGACAGTAAGGAGGTGTGCATCTTTACAGGGTCTTACCACTTAGATTTTAGTGTCGGACTGCAGGGTAGAGATACTCAGGCTCGGTTCCTCGGAAACCGAACACATCAGAACTTAGGGGATCTGAGTCGGCTCGCAAGCCGGCTTGGTACTGTCACGCGCCCTCGGAATCGAAAACGAGGCAGAACGTCATTGTGACGTAGTCGGATCTCGCGAGTTTTGGATTCCTTTTTAAACTCCAACATAACAAGGGGTGGGAGTTTGGGCGGACCCCCATTTTTCTTTTCTGCCACTGCTGTGTACCAATGTGTCCTAGATGCGCTAGGAACTGCCGTGTGTTCGTGTCATTGCTCTGTTACTTACCATCCAGCCAGGGCGCTGCAGTATTTCTCCGAAAGTGTATGAAAATAATATTGTGACCTGTGAGGTGGTCAAAATTGACTGCAAATGGCTTGAAATAGTGTTATTGAGGTTAATAATAATGTAGGAACAAAAAAGAGCAAAATTATGTGATTTGAGTACATTTTAGGTTTTTTTTGTAAAAAATCCAAAACCAAAACCAAAACACACAAGGGTGGTTTTGCCAAAACCAAAACCAAAACACTAACGCTAATCCAGATCCAAAAACAAAACCACTTCACTGGGGTCAGTGAGCATCTCTAATGCAGGGCCCACCAATTACAGGCACTCACTGAAAATAAGAGGAAACTTATATACATATGTGCAGCAAACATTTTATTCTATAAGTACTCAATAATCGTTAATATTCACTAATTAATGGGTTAATGATTTTGTGATACTACAGGCCGATCAAGTCCCTTTTACTAACATACTAAGGCTATATTTACCCACTTCAGCGTCAGCCCAGCATGGGGTTCCATTTATCACCCTAAAATTGCATTTTGGGGACACTCAGTATGTAGAAAAGTAAAAACAATGTTCCTCTATAACACAATCAGGCTATGGCATTTGTTTTACATCCAAGTATGAAAGACATCCATTAGCATGTAGCGGAGTGCGTTCCGCTAGGAAGCATGTGTGCGAGGGCGTTTGTATATAGCCGCAGGTTATGCTTCAGGTTTCTATCAATAAACAATTTGATTATTCTTCATTTTTGCACACTGAGGTCTAACATTTTCATCTGATCAGCTAATATTTTGTTTGCGCAGGAAAGGTTTGGGTGATGCATACCTTTCCTCCTTAATAAAATAAAACAAATTATATTAATTGGTAGAACTAATGATTCAGCGTCTGAGACCTTGAATAATAAGACTGTTTAGTTAAACTGCTCACCGCGTCTCAAAAGAATACTCAGATTATTTGCTATACATGAGGATTGTCGAAATATAGGTCTACGCCAACCAAGACATAATGCAATTACTACCATGAAAAGACTAATGCCTCAAAATTGAATAACAGAGGTGAGACACAGCGTCTCATTTACAGTTAGGGGCAAAGCAAAAAAAATAGGAAATTTGAAATACATAGGGGTGCAAATACATTTATTTTTATTATTTTTTTGCATGAGGGTAAATCCTGGCTGCTTTTGCATGTAGCACACAAATACTGGAAAGCTTTATGTTTACACTGCGATTTGGAGTTGCCCCCACTCTAAATCTTTTGGCACATTTTAAATCCTCCCCCATTTTTACTCTAAATGAAGCCCCCAGTCAGTAATCTCTAGAAGTAGTTGTATTTTGCAGCCACTTATTTAGTCATTATGCTACAGGACACATTTTCAGAACATTCACAGCGGATACTAAGCTGGGTGGAGCCTGATTTTTGATATACAGGTAAACAGATCTGCTTAAGACAATAGCAAAGCACAAGCATTCTTATTAAATATGTACATAGCAGATGTTAACTTAGCGTTGGTTATATAATCAAATGTGTCAAACAATAAAACACAACAATAATGTGTTCAGTAAATAGAAATAAAAATATAAGAATATCCAGTAAACCTGGCATGCATATAATCATTCTAAAATGAAAAGTTCAAAGTCCTTTTTACGCCATATAGGAAGAGAGACAGAGGGCACACAACAGCATACCTCTCAACATTTAAAAAAACAAAATCGGGAAAAAATAAGCTCCACCCCTGATCCGACCAAACTTCACCCCCAAGCCACGCAAATATACCCACTTTCACCCCAGCACGCCCACATTTTTGTTTATGCTCCGTCCCCATTACTGTAAGTTCTGCCCCTTTTGAGGTCCCTAAATTGGGACTGTCCCACTAAAATCGAGACAGTTGTGAGTTATGCAATAGTATGGTCAAATTTAGACAAAGCGGCTTCTATATTGCAGAGATCCACAGGGAGCGGCTCACTAGCGGAAAGAATGACCTTGTGTGGTCTAGTACAGCGGATCTAAGCTTCATCCTGATAGCAGAGGAATTACGATTGGTGGTCCACATAGCCTTGAACCACCAATCGTAATTCCCTAATTAAATCGATTGGTTTTCACTCCCTGAATACAGATTAACATATAAATAGCTTTCTTTGTTAGTTTGAACTATCAATTTGCATTGAAAATCGACATATTACACAAATAATACCATATACAGTGATTTGGTCCCATACTGGCAAGAGTGATTACCGTATATTTAATTTTTTTAAAAGATTTCAATAAAGATAACAATTACTCCAAAATGAATATCTTATACTAGATTATCACTGTATTAAATATATATTTAGAACTCCAAGATGTTTATTAAGAAATTTGGTTTAGTATTCTATTTAATATATTACAAATACCGCTCATAGTCATAAAATAGTGCTGTCGTCAATTTTTATTATGATAAAAGCAGAACGAACTCCCTAATCCGTGATTACTATGTAGGGTACATCATGGTATTAAATATGTGTAATAAAAATACACATTGTAATGTTTATATTATACACTAATATTTTATCAAATATAAATTTGAATTAAAAACCAATAAATAGGTTTAGATTGATACCAGTTAAAAAAAATGATATAATTGTATCATTCTTTCTACCTCATCCTTTATTAATAAATCAAAGAAGGTGGAGATCTCACACCTCAGGGACAGAAAGAATAAATCGAATATATCCCATGTTTTGATAGTTAATCTATCCCCACCTCTTTTATCCTGCCTCACCTTAACTATCGCTTAATGTTAAACTTTGTGGTTCCAAGTTAGGAATTTTTTAGAAAATGTACAGGAATACTGTGGTTGTCCAATTATTTATATTTATATTACATATATCTTCTAATATTCTATTTTTCAAAGGTCGTTTTGCTTTACCCATATATTTTTCTGCACTAACACATAAAAATAAGTATATAACATATGTGGTCTGACAATTTAAATACACGTGTACAATATATTCCTTGTACCAATCGGTGGCTTGGGGGAAAAATATTGCCCCTTTACCAAATGTTGGGGCTCCTGTTCACCGACTTTGTAGACCACAAGTGAAACAAACCCGGTAGTTAAAAAACATAAATATTGAAAGAAAAAAAGATGCCACCAGTTTTAAAAAGAAAAACCTTCACTAAATCCCCAAATATTTACCGACACAAGGTCATTATCACATTATTACACAACATGTGCAACTATATCAGAATAAAGTAGCTACATTTTATTTTATTGTACAGATATAATTTTCACATGGAAAGTCCTTCATATTTAGACATTTCCATTTTAACAGAATAATACAAAACATTCAAATGCAAAGTGCCTTGTATAGTTTCCCCTTATTTTACTTAAAGTTTGCAGTGTTTTCATCATTTTCTATTTTCTAATTTCATGGATTTGACGCCTATTGTTCCAGCTCCGATACAATTTTTTTTACAGCTTCTGTAATGTTTGCCATCAGCTTCCTAATAAACCGATAGAACTGTGTCCATTCTGCACCTATATCAGCCCCTATTTTCCATGCTAAGTGTTCATAAGGTACTTATTTGCCCCCAGCATAGGTAGAGCTAGAGCATAGGTTTATATCAAGACTGGTGCATAAAAAGATGTATATTAGATACTAAACCATGAGCGGTAAGTGGTGATAAATGACTATATGTACTAGGAGTGTGACAAACAGCATAAAATGGGAACAATAGTCAGAAAAAAATCCCAAATCAGGGCCACAAACTGAGGTCAGGGCAGGGGGCAGACAAGGATATAATGTAACAAGCAGAGGTCGAGGACGGTGGCAGGCAACAGTAGTCAAACTATGTAGGGTCAATAACGAATAGACTTTAAAACAATACAGAGTACAAATGCCTAGGCATGCTAATGTAATTACAGGCAATGAGTGAATGGCGCTGATAGATTGGTAAACCTATTAGTAACTAATCCTATCAGACGATCAGTTCAGCCCTCATAGCACTGATCGGTAATATCTGGCACCCGATTCAGAGAAATGTCAGGACAATCAATGTAAACTGATAAACAGGCTGAGACCCAGTGCAACACCTGAGTCTGCCACAGTTCCTATTCCAGCCTCTGCCTATAATCCTAACAGAGTCCGAGTGTATGTTAAAATGCAGATTAAAAAAAAAAGAATCATAACACATATGTGTGTGGCCTTATTTCCTTACTTTACTGTGCATTTGTTGCTGGATTAAGATTTCATGCTAGGGTACATTCCTCCTGTATCCTTAGACTTATCGTAACTCCATAAACTGTTCTGTTTATTAAACAGAAAGTATAATATGCTTAATCCAAACTCCTCCACTTTACATCAATGACTTAACCACCTACCAGGCTTCTTAGCACAAAGCATCCTGTCTGTGTTGTACGGATACAGGCAGAATATCTAAAATTCACACAAAACAACGTATCTGTTACAGGAACATGGAACGAAAGCCCCTCTCCCCCCAAAGTATTTATATTAAAATAAGCCTTTTTAGAAAAATATGACTTGTGGACATGTTCCTATTGAATTGAGGTGTTACCATCAGACCCATTGTCAGATGTGTGTAAAATCAAGCACCTAGCCATGCAGTCTCCATTTGCAAATATTTGTGATACAAAATAGGTCATTCTGAAGAGCTCAGTGACTTCAAGCGTGGTACTGTGATAGGATGTCACCTTTGTAATAAGACGGTTCGTGAAATGTCATCCCTGCTGGATATTCCACGATCAACTGTAAGTGATATTATTAGAAAGTGGAAGCGTTTAGGAACAACAGCAACTCAGCCCCTAAGTGGAAGACCACGTAAAATCACAGAGCGGGGTCAACGACTGCTAAGGTGCATGGTGCGTAAAAGTCACCAACGCTCTGCTGATTCCATAGCTGAAGAGTTCTGAACTTCCACTGGCATTAATGTAAGCAAAAAACTGTGCGTCAGGAGCTTAATGGAATGGGTTTCCATGGCCGAGCAGCTGCATACAAGCCTCACATCACCAAGACCAATGCCAAGCGTCGGATGGAGTGGTGTAAAGCACACCGACACTGGACTGTGGAGCAGTGGAAACATGTTCTGTGGAGTGACGAATCACGCTTCTCTGTTTGGCAGTCAGATGGGCGAGTTTGGGTTTGGTGGATGCCGAAAGAACGCTACCAGCAAGCAGTGAGTACATAACACTCTCACTGGACCTACGTGTTGTGGCAGCGTCTGTAAGTTTGTTGAACTAGGACATGCTAATGAAAATCCCTCCGGAGGGTTGTTAACATTGCATACTGGTAAGAAGTCCATTTCTTCTCTTATCTATTGATTCTGGATGGAGTAGTCCCATATGGAAAGAGGAGCTGTGTGTATAAAGATCGTACATCAATAAGGACAAAATATTCTCTGTTATGTCGAGACTAGGATCCGTTTTTTAGTTCACTCAATTTATTTGGGATGTTTTCTCCCTAACAGAACTGTGGACAGGATTCCTAAGGAGAGTTTGTTCTTAAGTTATTTCTTTCGGAGCTTCTCACATGTTGATGGATATTTAAAGTGCCTGGTCTATCATTGTAACCCACACTCTTTACTCTGATACCAATGCAATATATACATTTATGCTTTTGTTTTTATTTTATTTTACTTATATGTGGTGTGTTTTTTCATTGAATATGTGTTTATCATATGGTGTGTTTATTATTGCTATCTAATCCCTTTACAAGTATTATGAGGTTCTATGCAGTCATAATAGGCTGCATTATTTTATTATACTGATTTGGATTAAAAGATACATTTTAACATTTTTTTATGAGTGTTGGATAGACATCTATTATATGAGAATTGTTATTTTCGAATGGGATGTAATTACTTTTACAGCTCCTTTATGCTTTTGCATTTTTGTGTATTGCTCTGGGTTTGATGGACGGAATATGTTGGCGCTATATAAATAAATGATGATGATGATGATGGACCTGTTAAGAGCTACAGTGTAATTGTTACCCCTATTTTTTATTTTATTCATTTTTAATTTCTCCTTTTATGCATATCATTTAAATAATTTTATATATTGTGTATTGTCTACTAGCGCCGAAGGTTTTTTTCCGTAAGGGAATTAGCTGTAGCACAAAACATATTGACTTAGAAGCCGGATCAGGCTACATTATATTAAGTGTTCTCTCAGGCAAAGGATGGCAACCTGGTATAAATTACTGTAACAGGTAGCGTTGTACTATTATATATGATGGCGGTATATACATGGATATTATACAATGTAAATTATACATTCTGTCAGGGAAAAGTTTACAAAGTTACAGTTGAAATATGCATAGTTTAGAATGTTACATATATATTAAATTTAAACTGGAAAACTGGATGCCAGGGATGTACTAGTGACACAAAAAAGCAAACACAAAATTAGTATCAAATTATTTCTCTAAGTACTGGACAGGAGAATTGTCTACACAGAGAGCCGGCGTGGAGCCCTGCAATGTTTACTACTGTGTATCTCAAGATCATTTCATATATTCTGGGAAGGGTTTGTGTATTTGTTCATGTAAATGGTGACAGATGATATTTTGCTGGTGTAAATTCCTAGGTATAATCAGCTGTATTATGAGGAGATTTATTCACTTTCTTTGCTTTTCTTATTCTTTTTACTGTAAATCAAATTTTTTTTTTCTTTGAACTTTTGGAGGACTAGGTAAATTTATTTCTTCAAAATACTTACTAGACATCATTAAAAGGGGGTGTTCACCGCTTACAGCACTCAATGGTCAATGGTAAAAGGCACAAATCTACTAATATCCACTATTGCCATAAAAAACATAGGGTGATACCTTACTCGGAGTAGAGATCACATTCGCAAAGTGAAAACCGCATCAGACCTTCCAAGTTCCGATGCTCCGCCAGTAATTGGCCGCTTGTGACTTTATATTTTTATGACTCCTTTCCTTGCACAGTTTTCCATGCGTCTGTTATAGGTTCCCCTCTGTCTTCTGCATCTCAGACTCCAAATCATCTTTTATTGCACCCAACGTGCTTTACACTTAAGAACTTGAAACATTGTCACGGTAACTAATGAGAATTATTTTTTAGCTTTTTATCCCAATATGCTTTAGTAATCATAACATATTCTAAGCAATTCCATTTTTAAAACTGTATTTTGGGTACATTAAATTTATGGTAACAAGGGTCCAACTTGTGCTGAGGGCTACGTGGGGAGGTCAGGGGGCATGTGGGGAGGTCATGGGGCATGTGGGGAGGTCTGAGGGGTATGTGGGGAGGTCTGAGGGGTATGTGGGGAGGTCTGAGGGGTACGAGGGCAGGTCTGAGGGGCATGTGGGGAGGTCTGAGGGGTACGTGGGGAGGTCTAAGAGGCATGTGGGAAAGGTCAGGGGTGCATGTGGGGAGGTCTAAGAAACATGTTGGGAGGTCTAAGAGGCATATGGGGAGGTCAAGGGGGCATGTGGGGAGGTCAGAAGGGCACGTGGGGAGGTCTGAGGGGCACGTGGGGAGGTCTGAGGGGCACGTGGGAAGGTCTGAGGGACCCTTAAAGTATATTGGATTGTCCAACACTGATTTAAGCATCCAGCTTGGAATGGTAGCGATACAAGTGATGAAAGTATCAGAACACAACAATGTGCCATTGTGATGAAACGAGTGTGATAACACTGTAACCATCCTGTCCCTTGCTTCTCACATAATGGGGATTATAGCAAGTACTTTTTATAGCCTTTGCTTTTGTTCCCCAGCTAAACAGACTACAACTGCAGTGTCTAATTACGTGTGGATAAGGGGACACTGTATATTGTTTATTGTATATTGGTGATGTGGCAGTGAGGTTGTTATTTATTGTCCTTAAAGTGAAGCCAGGGGGGTTATGGGTAGGGATCAGGTTGCAAGATACTGGAGGGGGAAAACAATTAGTGTCCATTGTTCTCAGAAGACTAGTCCAGACAGGCGATCTAGCAAGGGAGGTTCTGTGGAAGGACAGCTCATCTTCACTCCTATTTCCAAACCCCCCTAGTCCAGCACTGACCAATGTTTAACAAGGGGAGGCCCAGGGTTTGCCCAGAGAGGGAAAAGCTCTGTGGAAATTAGACCGTAGGTGTAAGGAGCCACTCCAAGGGGGGAGGGGGTGTTCATTCAGTGATCTGATTGCTGGAAGGTGCCAGATCTGGTTTTGAGTTGTCGTTCTCTACCAAAGTCTACATATGCAGCTGAGAGAGATCCATGGGTCGTCAAGTCTGGACAGCCAGGTGACTGTAACTCCTTAAGCTAGTGGGGTAAGGGACAGATGATGTGGTAAACCTGCCTGGCATTTATTTACTGTGTGTACATAATATTCTAGTGTTGTTTTTATGACAATAAATGTACTATTGTACTTTTATAACTGCATTTGCTTGAGTGACTGAGAACCCTAGAAGGTACTGGGTAGACTTCCCTGGCATAGGAAGGCATCCCTGGGTGGCCAGCCAGCGTGCAGTGGGTAGAAATGGACCAGAAAATCCGGTATCTTCACAGCTACAAATAGTTACTTTTTTTAACCATTTTCTGTCCCTAAAGAAGAGGCCGTATGCCTGGGAAATGTGCTGGTTTACAGAAGTGACATTTTTTAATTATTGCAGGAGAGCCTTACAATGTGATACAATCTATCACTCATTATACTGCCTCCATGACTTCAGGCACAGTGTAAATCAGCTAACCCTGTAGTGCTGTAGAGAAGGGGATAAAAATAAATTCTTTTGCAGCCATAGAACAACGGTAAAAAACATATAATATTTGCAGATATTATGACTTGGGATCTAGAAGAAAATGCCATTCACATTTTTATATATACATCTGTCGCTGCTCTGTACTAAACACCCTGACCAGCAATGACACCTGTAGAATATTTCCTGTTACACAGCTATAAATATGGCATTATTTTACTTTGTACACAAAATATCTATTGACAGAGTAACGCTGGGTGGCTTCATTTGGGCAGATGTATTTTGTGTTTGATCAGACACGGTACAATGAGCAGTAACTTTAGCAATACCTGTGCATAGTTGAGAATGACTATGGCTTCAGAAATCTAACCGTTTCCACTTTGCCCTGTGTACGAAGCCTTCTTGTTATCATTTCTAACTAATCCTGACTAGTGTAGGCAACACAGCAAGGCAAACAAAGGAAATATGGAATTTCCGTCTGCCTCCCCGGTGTTTGTACAAGAGGTTTTTTAGATATGATTGCGTTCCCTCCAATGTGACCCGAGAAGATGGGCCATGCTCTTGTGTTTTCCATAAGCCTTAGTTACACACCAGCAAACAGCTGGAGGACCGTATTGACTCTTCCCAGGCAGTCACATAATGTTTACATCAACGCGCTCACGGTTTAGCAGACGCAGAACACATATGCTGCGACGGGGGTGGGGGGGGGGGGTGTTCAGTGTTTTCATATTGTAAAGCTGCTGTATAAATAGAGATATGTACATTACATCGTTTGTTCCGGTTTTGTACTAAAAATAAAAAAAACACACACAAATTGCTGTTACGTGTTTATACAAATGAAATCACTTGCCCTTGTGCGAACATTAAACAAAAGCCACAATTGGCACACACATTAAAAGGGAGTATTTATCCAAAGTCAAAATAGCACAGGAGGTATAAGAAGAGGTTATGTTGTATGTAAGAGTATTATTTTTATTTCTCCAGTTGTTTTCATTTTCCAGCCATCTCCGGGGTACGGAACAGTGGAGTCCATACAATGTCTGCTGTTTAGTTCTGACATTTTCCCACAGGCTTGTCTCTGTTGTCCTTATCGTCACATCTATCCATTACAGTTTTGCAGGGTAGTGCATGGTTATTAACATACTAGGGGGTAGATTTATCAAACCTTCTAATAGAGAAAAGCCAGTAGCAACCAATCAGATTCTAGCTATCAAGTTCTAGAATGCACTTGATACATGATAGCTAGAATCTGATTGGTTGCTATGGACAACACCTTCACTTTTCCGTTTTAAAAAGTTTGATAAATCTACTCTTAGCGTATTAAGACTTTTGGGTAATTCTCCGGGCAGAGCAGACCATTCTCCCGTATTCTGACCACTTCATTGGCGATTTCAGTCATCAATTCCTCACCCCTCTGCTGCGTGATGATGCTGTTCGCCGCACTGCGCAGTGGGGTATGGCCATGATGCCCTTCCACCCTGGATCTCCCCTCCTGGATCTCACGGAGGGGAGACGGCCAAAATTGTCAAGTATTGTTACTAACATACACTTCTGACGTGTTGATTCTTGAGTGTTTAGTACACTTTTCATGCGCTTGTATAGTGATTGGCATTTGCTGTGGTTTTTTTATTTAACCTATTCTCTGTTTTATTTGTTTTTGTTTTTTTAAAGTGTTCTAACGGAATTTAATACATAAAAAGCCGTAAAAAAAAAAACAACAGCGTATTTGTATCATTGTTACATCTCATGATCGTCCAATCAGCTGTCGGTTTTTCTTTTCAGCCCTTGCTTCAGACAAATCCCTGCTGTGGATCATCATCATCATCACCACCATTTATTTATATAGCGCCACTAATTCCGCAGCGCTGTACAGAGAACTCACTCACATCAGTCCCTGCCCCATTGGGGCTTACAGTCTCAATTCCCTAACATACACACAGACAGACACAGACAGACAAACACAGACAGACAGACTAGGGTCAATTTGTTAGCACCCAATTAACCTACCAGTAGGTTTTTGGAGTGTGGGAGGAAACCGGAGCACCCGGAGGAAACCCAAGCAAACACAGGGAGAACATACAAACTCCTCACAGATAAGGCCATGGTCGGGAATTGAACTCATAACCCCAGTGCTGTAAAGGCAGAAGTGTTAACTACTTAGCCACCGTGCTGCATCTCAGAGCACTAAGACTTGCATTCTGTGACAGCAACATCTCCTGAACCGATGGCACGTAGAATATAATTGAAATGTAACAGATTTACACTCCCACTCTTCCAAGTTCCAGACTACAGTGATTCCTCATGGACGGTTGTCTGAGGTGGGTGCTTACCTGCCTGCATTTTGTGGGCTGAGCTAATATTTACAATGAACTAGTGACATCTGTGACAGGATGGACCGCCTATACCATCTTGTCTGTTGTGTTGCTGAGGACCGTCTGACTTGCCTTGCCACCGTCCCCTTTTCTCTATACCAAATGCGCCCTCAAACCGCAGTAGGAGGGGCTTAAGCTGCTGCCATCACTGGACTCCTTCATGGCCTCCAGAAACGCGTCCTTCTGGGTAACTGTCGCTGCTAGTGTACCCCCTCACTGGGCACATGGTCTGGTACCCCTGACCTCTTCCTGTAGATTAGGGTTGCTGTGGATGGATCCCCCCTGGTCTATCACACTGGCCAGAGCTGCTGGGTAGTGGGCAGAGCAGTGGTACTAGACGCTGGGTCCAAGCTTCAGAACAGCCGGATAACGGATTAGATTTGGTTCAAATCTGCAGGTCACAGGAATTACAGCAGGGAAGTAGTCGTCAAGCAGGATCTTGAAGCAAATTATATTTATTAGCTCAAGTGTCCTAATGAGGATAGTTCACATTGGTTATGGTACCAGTGATCAGAAAGTCAGATGGAACAATAATACATTACATGGTCAAACAGAGCTCCTTTTTATACAGCTGACACTACTGTCAGTAGGGGCAAACCAGCCCCCTGATCCTAGATGGCTCCACAAAGACTGATAAATCACATTCAATAATTTAATATTTTGACATAATCTAATCTTGCATCTAACACAGTTTAACTTTCACACCAACCTGATATCCTCAAATGTGCTGTCTATATTGTTATATTGTTAGGAGGCTTCCTGTCTTTCTAACAAGACATACAAACAGGTAATAACCCCCCCTGTTCGGCCTTCAGGCCAAAGAAGGTGTTTGTCACTTCAAATCAAAAGACTTAATTAGCATTTCCTGCTATCAGCAAAACAGACTTCCTCTAACAAATGGTTATTGCATTAGAATTCAGTACATTTCTAATACACAAATATAATACAGTATCAAAATCAGTACATTTGAATGATATAAATGAGCGCACTGCGCTAATAATTGGAATATATTTATACAATAAGTTATTTATAAGTGATCCAGCCACAACCATCACAGAAACAGAAAGCACAAAATGCCGCTCCCTCTGTGTGTAGGCAAGTTAAAAAAAATTGATTTAAAATATGTCACCTCGTTTTGTTTAAGAACTTAGAACTGTAAGAAAAGTAACTACTTGTGAAAGCTAAAAAAAGTTGAAGAACTGCCAACAACAATAAAAAAAAAAACTAACATTCTTCTGCCAGTGCCACACACGATGAAGTGAATGTATTGCATAAACTATTTTCTATTTAAATTGATTTTATACTTTGTTGTATGCACTTGGGCTATGAATCTCATAATAACTTAATTCATCACATCTCGGGGCTTTTTCTTTTTACCGTCCTCTCCACTTAATGAACAACGGTAAAGTTTAAAAGAGCAGAAAAAGCTAGAAAAGAAAATAATTATGGTAAACACTAATTAGAGAATATCATCCTGATTAAAATAAATATTACGAACACTTGCCAAGAAGCCAAACACGGGAAGCTCTGTGAGGTCTAGAAAGTTCTGCAACAATACAGACGTGGAAACGGATGCCAAATAACTATATTACTGCACGGTGGAAACACCGGGATACTCAGCGATATGATTTCTATGTGCTCATTTCATTTTCTATGAATATGTGCATACAACTTAGGGGTCTAATTATCAAGGAGAAAACCTATATATCAGCCGTACCTCCTAACAGCATCTCAGGATGGTGTTAGCCAAGAAAAAAATGCTGTAGGAGCAAAATAAATCATATTTTCCCTTTAAAAAGAAAAGTTAAGTTTTGGTTTATTTTAAATCTATTTTTTACTATTATTTTTATAAAACTATATTATTTTTTATTCTTGTTACAAATCTGGAAATGGAAGTACAGAGGTGGGAGCGTGAACCCCGCTGGGGTGGGGCCAAAATGATGCAAATTGCCTCATGGAAGCCCCCTATCCCTGTCCACTTCACCAGGAAGCGGGCAGGATGCAGAAGAAAGCTGGGAATTCTGGAGTCTTCTGTAAATTCCAGGATTTGATGCAGAAGAAAGGACGGAATGCTGGAGTCTTCTGTAAATTCCGGGATTTGATGCAGAAGAAAGGACAGAATTCTGGAGTCTTCTGTAAATTCCGGGATTTGATGCAGAAGAAAGGACGGAATGTTGGAGTCTTCTGTAAATTCCAGGATTTGATGCAGAAGAAAGCTCGGAATTCTGGAGTCTTCTGTAAATTCCGGGATTTGATGCAGAAGAAAGGACGGAATGCTGGAGTCTTCTGTAAATTCCGGGATTTGATGCAGAAGAAAGCTCGGAATTCTGGAGTCTTCTGTAAATTCCGGGATTTGATGCAGAAGAAAGGACGGAATGCTGGAGTCTTCTGTAAATTCCGGGATTTGATGCAGAAGAAAGGACGGAATTCTGGAGTCTTCTGTAAATTCCGGGATTTGATGCAGAAGAAAGGACGGAATGCTGGAGTCTTCTGTAAATTCCAGGATTTGATGCAGAAGAAAGCTCGGAATTCTGGAGTCTTCTGTAAATTCCGGGATTTGATGCAGAAGAAAGGACGGAATGCTGGAGTCTTCTGTAAATTCCGGGATTTGATGCAGAAGAAAGGACGGAATGCTGGAGTCTTCTGTAAATTCCGGGATTTGATGCAGAAGAAAGGACGGAATGCTGGAGTCTTCTGTAAATTCCAGGATTTGATGCAGAAGAAAGGATGGAATTCTGGAGTCTTCTGCAAATTCCGGGATTTGGGACAAGTATGTCTACATTACAGCGTGTTTACAGTGCAGCAATGCCAGACCACCAGAGTGAGCATACAACAATATGACTGGGTCTGACGTTTTCTTTGCTCAAGTGAAAGGATTGCAAAGTGCACTTATACATTATATCAATTCTCTTAAAAAAAAAAAAAAAAAAAAATAGCAAGTCATGACAGAAGGAGTTTTTGTTTTTGGCTGGTGTCATATAGGCCCTTTGTATATTTTCCCAGCCAGAAGAACAAGATATTCTAAAGTTGGCTGCAGCTCCTGTATTTTAGGCCATTACTACCATGAGGGAAGGTGAGAGACTCATCTCAGCCAACTCTATTGTAGGAAACTTGGCTCCCAACTAACAACCTACTTAGTCTCTCTTCTAACTTACACTGGGGTAGAGGAAGTATCTGACCTCCCCTGTAATTATTCTATGTGTCACCAAGCCTCTCCTCAAGAATAACAGAGATATTTGAAGGATATGACCCTTCTTTATATATTAGTTTGGCAATAACTATGTGTTTGTGGGCCAAACCCTATTGAAGAACCAATGTCATCCATCAGAGCCTATGAAGCTTTCTAGGAAACTGGAGGAACTGATTTGAGGGCCACACCGGCCATTGGATCACCAATTGCCAAGTTCATGTCTGAAAATTGTTCCTGTTGCCGACGCTCAGTGAAAATTTTGTAGGCTAAACCCATATTCATTAGAATTCAGTCTATCACTTCTCTTAGGTATAGCAGATTCAATTCAGTGCGAGGTGCCGCTGAACAACGCCTCAATGTTTGCTCATTTTTCTGCGCATCTCTATGGGACGTGAGGGAAAATGAGCTGATGTGTCTCCGCCAAATTGAGCCATATGTGGTGAGAAGTAAACAATACCGATCCAGATCTGGTGACAAGTAAACAATGCTGATCCAGATATGGTGAAAAGTAAACAATACTGATCCAGATCTGGTTACAAGTAAACAATGCTGATCCAGATCTGGTGACAAGTAAACAATGCTGATCCAGATCTGGTTACAAGTAAACAATGCTGATCCAGATCTGGTGACAAGTAAACAATGCTGATCCAGATCTGGTGACAAGTAAACAACGCTGATCCAGATCTGGTGACAAGTAAACAACGCTGATCCAGATCTGGTGACAAGTAAACAACGCTGATCCAGATCTGGTGACACTTAAACAACGCTGATCCAGATCTGGAGACAAGCAAACAATATTGATCCAGATCTGGTGACAAGTAAACAATGCTGATCCAGATATGGTGAAAAGTAAACAATGCTGATCCAGATATGGCGACAAGTAAGATCTGCTTACAAGTAAACAATACTGATCCAGATCTGGTTACAAGTAAACAATGCTGATCCAGATCTGGTGACAAGTAAACAATGCTGATCCAGATCTGGTGACAAGTAAACAACGCTGATCCAGATCTGGTGACAAGTAAACAATGCTGATCCAGATCTGGTGACACTTAAACAACGCTGATCCAGATCTGGTGACACTTAAACAACGCTGATCCAGATCTGGAGACAAGCAAACAATATTGATCCAGATCTGGTGACAAGTAAACAATGCTGATCCAGATCTGGTGACAAGTAAACGACGCTGATCCAGATCTGGTGACAAGTAAACAATGCTGATCCAGATCTGGTGACACTTAAACAACGCTGATCCAGATCTGGTGACAATTAAACAACGCTGATCCAGATCTGGTGACAATTAAACAACGCTGATCCAGATCTGGAGACAAGCAAACAATATTGATCCAGATCTGGTGACAATTAAACAACGCTGATCCAGATCTGGAGACAATTAAACAATATTGATCCAGATCTGGTGACAAGTAAACAATACTGATCCAGATCTGGTGACAAGTAAACAATTCTGAACCATATGTGATGACACGTGTACAGAAGTTAAGCCATATCTGCTGGCTACTGTACAAAGCTGACCATATTTTTGACAAGTACACAATGTCAAGTCCTATCTAATGATTAGTATACAAAACTGAGCTGGTGAGTAATAAACAAATAATTCTGTAGCCTGTGATCTGTATACGATGCTGGACTATGCCTGGTGACCTGAGAACAGTACTTTATTTACCTAAAAACTTCCAAAAACTCAAACTTCAAAAAAAATAGACAGAGAGCTTCCTGTACTGTGGCCAGAGTCCAATGCAGATCAGATAATAGAACTATATCAACCAATAATTGTATCAGCTGATAGTTTGCCATCCGCCGACCAGTCAACGTAACGGAACGCTGCAATATAAATTCAAACTACACTAAGGTGTCGTACACTGGAGAAAGGATCATTACCAGCAACGATGGGGATAAATACCTCTGGAACTGCATGGAACCTAGATATGGATACACCCCTATAAAAATAGCTTCAGTTCCATAACTTCATCCTTTTTTTAATCTGTGTATCCTAAATTCTGAATATTTTTAAGAGACTGTCAATTTAACTACTGAAAAAATGTGTTGGTCTGTAACAAAAGTGATCAACCTTAAGCATTAACAAACCATCAAACTGTCACTACATTCACTTGCACTAAAAATATAGCATAGAAATATATTCATAATTGATGTGTTTTGCATTAGGACTGTAATGAGCAGGACAATAATTAGCAGGGGATGTTAGAAAGAAGAGCACCTACATGACACTGATGTATGGCCGATGCCCGTCTATCGCCGCAGATGATTGTTACAATTCCCTACTGTAGACACGAGTTGCAGCTCCAGCACGTATAATGTAAGTGGTTTGTTACCAGGTGGAATGTCTGGGAAAGACATCATGGAACCAGAGGCTGACGAGCCGCTTATCTGATCCCCAGTTAACATTCCCTTTCTTTCCTCTCCAAAGAAGAGGAAATGGTTTAGATGAAAACATCAGGGATGGGGATTAAAGGCCCTCATATATCAAGCCGACAGCTCTTTAGTAGAAAGTGACAGATTTCTGGGACACGTTTCAAATACCTCATGTAATATCCATAACAGCAATACAAGTACAGAGACAAGAATCTTCCTGCTGATATACTGTGGAAAAAACAAAAACTGTATGTTACGTTACATCCTCTATACTCTGCAGACACACTATTCTACTAATAGGTGTATATCATAAAAACCGATGTCCATTGGCTTTAAAGATTTCTCCCGAAAAATGTCCCAATTTTTACAGTTTTGACAACCAGTGTGCAGTTTTCATTATCTGGACTTTCTAAGTTAAAGCAGCAGTTCCATGAAAAAAATCACTGTGCCAGGCTATAAGAAGAATTTTGTTATTTACCATTTTCCCTTGTTTTTTGTTCTTCTTTGGGCTGCTATTGGTGTTTAATGATTATGGACTGCCAGGTGTTTAATGATTATGGACTGCCATGGCAACCACAGTCACATGGCACATGATGTCGTGAGCAGAGAGACTTTGGAACATCTCTCTGAGCTTTTTCTGCACTGTGACATGATCCTTCTCCTCCCTCTGTCATCACCCGGGGCAGGCTGGGCTGGGGGGCAGGGGGGGTACCTGCCCCCGGGCTGGTCCAACAGTGGGCTACCTTGGGCTGAGTCACCTGCATTCCTAATAAGCTGCTGAATCAAGTCTTGCACCCCTGGCTAAAATTTGCCAGCCCTCCCCTGGCCATCACATGACATGCTGAGAGATAGGAGCCTGCCAATGTGTAGCAGACAAGACTGTGTCTGGCAGCCATTTTTGTTTACTAACCAGAGAGCTTTTGAAAAAGAGGTAATGAATTGTAGGAGGATAATCAGATCAGATCGGACTATACGGTGCATGCTTAAAAAAGGACTTAACTTGCTATTTAAAGAACAATCTTGTATGTGTGACTGCTCCTTTATTACTTAATGTTGTGGGATATTTCAAACATTAAAATATTATAAGTTAGCTACGTTTGGGAAACATATCATGGATAGGGATAGTAATACAGGAAGTTTTCTGTGTTTTTCTCTAGCTAGATGCACGTGATAGAAAAATAGATAATGTGAAAGATAGATAGATAGATATTTGTTAGATAGATATATATGTGTTAGATAGATAGATAGATAGATACATAGATACATATATAGATACATACATATGTGATAGATAGATAGATAGATAGATAGATAGATAGATGATATATGTTAGATAGATAGATAGATAGATATTTGTTAGATATATATGTGTTAGATAGATAGATAGATAGATACATACATACATACATACATATGTGATAGATAGATAGATAGATAGATAGATAGATAGATAGATAGATATTTGTTAGATAGATAGATAGATAGATATTTGTTAGATAGATAGATACATACATACATACATACATACATATGTGATAGATAGATAGATGTTAGATAGATAGATAGATAGATAGATAGATAGATAGATATTTGTTAGATAGATAGATAGATAGATACATACATACATATGTGATAGATAGATAGATAGATAGATACATAGATAGATACATAGATAGATACATACATACATATGTGATAGATAGATAGATAGATAGATAGATAGATAGATAGATAGATAGATAGAGAGATGATATATGATAGATAGATAGATAGATAGATTGATAGATAGATAGATAGACAGCCAGACAGACAGACAGATAGATAGATAGATAGATAGATAGATAGATAGATAGATAGATAGATAGATAGATAGATATACTGACGGCTTAGAGGATGAAGTGATACAATAACAATGAACTTCCAATAAATACTCATTAAAGTGTAGTTTTAAAACATTTAACTGTAATACTAAAGGGCCGTAGTGATTACTATGCATCGATGAGTGTTTTTTTGTTAGTTTTTTCTTTAAACTCACTTATCAACACAAATTAATTAATAAACTATCGCTATGGCTCTGGGAGAAGGTAAGCAAGCAGTAACAATATACTAAACATGTAGACTTAGTAGCAGACTCACAGAAATCATATTGGCTAGACAAGTACCTTAACAAGGACATGTTATATATCCATAGACAGACTCAAATGAAAAATAGAAATGTACAGTATAGTGTTAAAGCGCTGCTTAAATAGCTAAACTGAGATAGATCAATTGTGTCAAAGTAAATGGTAATCATATATAAATAAAGAATATTGATCATAATAATTATTATTATTTATTATTTTATGAGAAAGTTCCACTATTTCAGTTACTTTTAAATAAGCCAGTAAGGGGTTACAATATTTAAAGGATTAAAAGTCTTAATGATTATAGGTCCTGGGCCCCATTTTCCCACCTCTGCCCCTTTGACCAGTAGTTTTACATGGAGCAATGTATGTTTTGTTTTCTTTTTAATCATGTTGGCCCAATATCTATATTAAGACTCGAGCATCCTCTATAAATGTATAGCAAATTTATGTATTTTGTTTCCGTAACTTCCACACCTGGATGTATAAGAGCCTCCTCGTTAATTGCCCTATCGAGAGCAATAAGGTGGCTTCGCACAATGTCAGTATAGACAGGTCACGTACCATGAGGGGTCCTAGCAGACAACACTGAAGTTCAGGGGAAAAAATGGTTTCCCAAAATCTCAAGTATTTATTTACCCCATCTAAACAGAATAGACCCAACCTGTTCCTTGAATCCGAGTGTCAATGTCAAACTGTTTACGATATCCAGTAAATCTCTGTGTGACGGGTTATGTTTCCGGATGGGACTGTTTTGAGTTTTGAAAAGCTGAAGCGCAGATAAATAACAGCTCACTGAGACATAACAAAGACACCGACACAGATCAACAAAATCTCCTTCTCAAGGATTTATGGTTCATTACAAAATACTTAGCTCCTGCCTCAGATGAAACGATCTGTTGTTCTGTGTTGTATTTCTTGCAGGTGATGCGTTTAATAACAATGTATCTATAAGGCGGCGGATTTATATAGATATAAGTCCACTATGGGCTGCTCAGCATTTCCCTCAGTGGTTTAAAAATTAGAGGTGTTATATATGAATGACCTGATTCATCAAGGTACGAGTACTGAGCGCAATGAGCGCTTTGTTTAAAAACGCAGGTAAATCGGCTCTGCGCACTCCCAAATTCAACAAGGGACGGATCTGACAATACGTGCGCCGATGAATCCGGGTGTAGCGCTGCTCTGCTCTACTACAGGATATGTCCAAAACCTATGTGGAATATTTGTTCGCAAAAGAACGCACAGAAAAAAAGAAACTACTATATATATATATATATATATGTATTTGTTTAATTTTTTCTTCCATGAAACACATTTATTAGGATGTTCTTAGGGGGTATTCAATTGTCTGCGATGGTTTTTGATTTTTTTTTTTTTCCCCCCGCAGCAAAAAAAATAATAAAAATCTACCGCTGGTTTTAACTGCAATAGTGACCGTGTTTAGCAAGCGCAGCTCGAAAACTCGTGCAATTCAATTGAAAAAGTGGGAACGCTGCCCCCGCGTGTTAAACATTGTGTTTGCGAGTTTTTAGGGGAGTTGTATAACACAAGAAAAACTTTTCAGAGGTTTTTTATTTTTAACACACCCCAAAGAGGTGCGAGATAAAACAGCATATTTGCTCGTTTAACGCGCCGCGTTAAAAAACAAATGAATAGCTTTTAACGTGGCTGCCTCTCGCGCATCCTATACTTTCAATTGAGCTTCTACAGGACCGCGAGAGGACCATTTAATTAAAAAAAAACATAGCGTTAAAAATGGAATTGAATTGCGGGTAAAGTTAACCCGCTCGAAAATTATAAAAAAAACAGCGTTAAAATGACTTAATGAGGTCCAAAAAAAAACCTCGCTGACAATTGAATACCTGTCTACTGAACATAAAATACATTTTTACAGTTGCACCTGATTGCAAACACATGTTATAGCATGCATACGAGACTGTCATCACTGGTAATCAGGACTTAGACCAGCCCTGTAGCTGGAGCAAGAAATACGGAAAAAAACCAAGTAACTTTGAGATGCTTAAAGCTTGATTCAGACATGGCTACAAGCGCTCGAGTTTGGCACACCTTTCCTGTACACTGACCATGGAGAAACGCCCCTTCCCACCCCGCTCACTCCCACAAATCGTAGACTGTAGTAAGCGTCGTTTGCGCAGGTAGATGCAGTGAACGTGGCTGTGTTTAGTTGCATATAGCCCGATTCTGGCATAAGCAGCGTGATTTTGCATGCAATATGCACTAAATCGGCAGATGTTTGTCTTCATGAATTCGGTTCAAAGTGATTAGAGCTAAGTAAAATAAACCAGGGTATTTAATACAATATCTGGAGCAAAAAGACAAATTAGTTTCACTGAGCTTTAGGTGAGTGGATCTGCTGAAGATGTCAGTGCAGGTAGAGTTTCTGAAGAGATGTTTAGGAATTGCCTTATATGCTTAATTAAAAGTCTGCAGTCATGTATATCCTCTAACATGGAAGCAAATGAACATGTGCGTAATTATATTTATGAGGGAATATGATAGCAAGCCAGGTATTGAAGGGCAGTAATTGAACAGCAATCTATAGATATTTATTATTAAATGACTTATATAGGTTATAGTTATAGTTGACTTTTGTGTGTGATTGAAAAGGAATCTATAGATTGGAAAATGAAACTGAGCATTTAATTAAGATGTAGCAGTCTGTCACTGTGCTGTGTTTATGTAACAATGGACATATATCACACTTGTACATAATACAGGTATTTTCCCATATTAAAATATGAGCACACGTTATATTTTATCAGTAGGTAATTTAATCCAAAGTCTTATCTTACTACTAGTTCCTGTAATTGATCTATGCCTTTATGCAGGGTTTAAATAACCCTGGATCATGTACAGTATGACAGGATGAATAGAATGCTGAATACTATTCACTGTAAAGGAATAGAATATAGCGGGAACATTTGCTGATCTGTTAGTCAGACAGTTACATACCTTGGAGAAGTTTATCAATAGACCATACACTAAGATATCGCTTTGTTGTGCTTCCTTTGCTAGTTCTCTGATTCCAGTCAGCTTCTGCATCCCATTGCTGGATTGCTCTGGAAAAGCTAGATGAACCTTAAAATAAACAAAAAAAATTACTAGGCTAATACATAACGTGCTCAAAGGAAACGTGTACACAGAGCCAATCCCAGTGTCTGAAGGGTTACTGCTGGCTCAGAACTCGCGAACATTTCTACTGATGTCTACGCCGTCGCTGGGCGCTACCTGGTCAATAGTCAATTTTGCTAACGTAGAAGTTTGAAATTTAAACAGTCTGATAACTTCTCCTGACTTCCTCAGCAGGAGAAGTGATCATTTTGCAGAAAGTAGGGATGATTATTCCCCCCCTTCCACTAATTGTGAAGGAGAGGTGTTAGTTTGGGTACACACTACAGAAGATTTCTAACAATGTCATATCGTTAACGATTGTACCAGCGACTGAAAGTCCCTATAAGCAGCCGATTCATGTGTACACACTATACACGTTTCACGAGATCAGATTCTTTAGATCTGTGCTCTTCATCTGTCATAACCATCGACTGAAAAGATCGTGACTCTGTAAACTCTATGAAGATCTGCTGAGACTACCGGATTTTGCAGAATTTGCCCAACATAATTCCATCATTCATAGAGATTGTTATTCAGCTTATAAAATGAAACAATACGATGTGCTGATCGTTGTAGTGTACACACTAATGCAATATCAGACCTAACATTGTTTATCTGTGATTGGCAAGATAATCGGTTGAAAAACCTGTAGTGTGTACCCAGCTTTACACCGCCATTGTATTTCTGGCTATAGTTATTTTTTAAAACTTGACTAGATAAAATACCCATTGATTGTTCTAACTGATTGTTCTAACATAGGTTGAAAACCCTGATTTACATTACGTTACAGGATAATTACACCCAAAACTGGAAATTCACAGGATATTTCACCCAAATAAATTTTCCGTTTTGTGCGAAATTTATTCTTTAAAAAAATCAAGATGACGGAACAATTGCACAACTAATATATGTTTATACGTTTTAGCAGCTGACTCACGATATGTTTGCGAGATGTCGCACGAAAGAATTAACTTACATATTACACTAAAAACAGCCGCAGCCTAAATACTTCAACGCATGTTTGTGTATTAAAATCTCTTAATTATGTTCATTTAGACAACGGGGATTTTGTTTCAAAGTTGTATTTTTTTTGTGTGTGTGATTTAGGAATGCTTTTTGGATATTGGAAGCAAGACAATTAAGAAGAGGTTGCATCATTAATACAATCTGTCACATTTATTGTAATTCTAGGCATCAGGTCTACACTTGTATATTTAATGTATTCAACCTCAAGGATGGATATTAAATTTCACACTGTGTAATGACATTTCTTCATGTTCATTGTAAGCTTACAAAAGAGAATTGTTATTTGCTCTCCTGATAACCCCAGTTATCCTGGAGTTATCAGGCTGATATTCTGTCATCTGACACAAAATCTATATGAAAAGTTATCACCGACGCTGTCTCTGCTTGACAGTGATGAAAAATTCTATTTACATTTAAAAGACTCTTGTTTCCAAGGTTTAATGACACACAAGGTTGGACCACGGACGCTACCGATGACCCGCCATTCCCGTTGTCTAACCAGTCTTCCACTACACAAAGAAAATAACATAATGTTCACTCCTGTCCTATTTATTTATTATTCATAGTCAAACTTCAATTTCAGTCTCTTCCCGTGGTGCCCCCACAGAGGTGACAGATTGCTGTTTTAGAATAGGACACAGCTATTTTCTTATTCAACTGTGTCAGTCGTCCTTTAAATTGGAAAAACATTTTATAACCAAAATACAGAATAAAGTTGTGTGCATTGGACACAGCATAAGATGTAAGTTATAACTTCAACTAAAAACTAGAGCACATCGAAACCTCCAGACTACAGTCAAAACCACCAAACGAACATTCTGCTTCCTCGA
This sequence comes from Mixophyes fleayi, assembly GCF_038048845.1. Classification (NCBI taxonomy): domain Eukaryota; kingdom Metazoa; phylum Chordata; class Amphibia; order Anura; family Limnodynastidae; genus Mixophyes; species Mixophyes fleayi. The sequence continues at coordinate 267,843,634 of NC_134406.1, forward strand.
ATACAAATTGTTATATTATTTTATAGTAAGGACCCAAGGGCAGGAAACAAAGAATTTGATAGCAGATAAGAACCACTTGGCCCATCTAGACTGCCCAATTGTTAACCTATGGAAACCTCCAACCCTATTTGATCCTTAGTTCTTTGTAAGGATATCCTTATGTCTATCCCAAGCATGTTTAAATTGCTCTACTGTATCAGCCTCTACCACCTCTGATGGAGGCTATTCCACTTATCCACTACCCTTTCTGTGAAGTAATTTTTCCTCACATTTCCTCTGAACCTACTTCCCCCCAGTGTCAGTGCATGTCCTCATGTTCTAATACTTCTCTTCCCCCCAGTGTCAGTACATGTCTTCGTGTTCTAATACTTCTCTTCCCCCCAGTGTCAGTACATGTCCTCGTGTTCTAATACTTCTCTTCCCCCCAGTGTCAGTACATGTCCTCGTGTTCTAATACTTCTCTTCCCCCCAGTGTCAGTGCATGTCCTCATGTTCTAATACTTCTCTTCCCCCCAGTGTCAGTACATGTCCTCGTGTTCTAATACTTCTCTTCCCCCCAGTGTCAGTGCATGTCCTCGTGTTCTAATACTTCTCTTCCCCCCAGTGTCAGTACATGTCCTCGTGTTCTAATACTTCTCTTCCCCTCAGTGTCAGTACATGCCCTCGTGTTCTAATACTTCTCTTCCCCCCAGTGTCAGTACATGTCCTCGTGTTCTAATACTTCTCTTCCGCCCCAGTGTCAGTACATGTCCTCGTGTTCTAATACATCTCTTCCCCTCAGTGTCAGTACATGTCCTCGTGTTCTAATACTTCTCTTCCCCTCAGTGTCAGTACATGTCCTCGTGTTCTAATACTTCTCTTCCCCCCAGTGTCAGTACATGTCCTCGTGTTCTAATACTTCTCTTCCCCCCAGTGTCAGTACATGTCCTCGTGTTCTAATACTTCTCTTCCCCCCCAGTGTCAGTACATGTCCTCGTGTTCTAATACTTCTCTTCCCCCCAGTGTCAGTACATGTCCTCGTGTTCTAATACTTCTCTTCCCCCCCAGTGTCAGTACATGTCCTCGTGTTCTAATACTTCTCTTCCCCCCAGTGTCAGTACATGTCCTCGTGTTCTAATACTTCTCTTCCCCTCAGTGTCAGTACATGTCCTCGTGTTCTAATACTTCTCTTCCCCTCAGTGTCAGTACATGTCCTCGTGTTCTAATACTTCTCTTCCTTTGTAGAATGTTTCCCTCCTGCACCTTGTTATAACCCTGGATATACATGTCCCCCCTTTCCCTTCTCTGCTCTAATCTATACATGTTAAGTTATTTTATTCTATCTGGATAAGTTTTGTGCTGTAGGCCATGCACCGTTTTGGTTGCCCTTCTATATACAGTCTATAATGTGTTTATGTCCTTCTGGAGATATGGCCTCAAGTACCTCAATATCGACGATAAAAACACCTTATTCACCACGTTTATGTTATGTATCTATGTGAGCTTGTACTTGCGCTCCTAGTTTCACCAGAAGAGTCAGCCTAAGTTAGAGGGAACTACAAGCCTGCATCCCTGGGATCCTGTAATTCCCAAGTAGGAGGCTGCAAGTCTCCATTTGTCTCCAGTTCTCTGTACAGCACTGCGGAATCAGAGGCGCTATATAAATAAACGCACTATGGAAGTGGCGCTATATAGTTGTACATATGAACAGAAAACAATGGATACAGTGCACAGAGACACCGCGCCAATGCTTCGCCAATGTTGAGGACTGAATCTCCGTTCATTTTTCCTTGCACCTCTAAAAACGTGCTGAGATTTCTTACCATAGTGGTCGGCAATATGTGTGCAGCCGGACAACGTGGTGATGTTGCAATGTTATAATTATATATTTTCAGTTTTTAAAACCTCCCTCACCTCCACCTAATCTTTTTTCCAAAGGGATCATTTTATTCCCACGTATATGCTTCCTCCTTTTCCACTCGTCTTGTCTGCTCCCTGCTCTCCTGCCACCGCTTACCAATCCCAGTTACACCTCTGGCTATAGACTAACAGGACCTTGTGCCTAATCCTACGGAGGATGAGGGGGGATTATACATGTTTTCGAGAACAATAACAAACTTCCTCCTGACATGCTCATGACTTATAAAAGATATTAAATATTCCTCTTCTCAGATACAAATTACAGGTCACCTTTCAGTACAATTACCGCCATCCACAGCCAAATTATTTATCAAATTCTTCGAAGACTTAGCTGTCAATCAGGGAAACTCCCATATACGTGGGAATAAAACGATCCCTGAGGGGTCCAATTAAAGTGAACGCCCCAGACACATGCTGAATTAATATTTCTGTCTAGATAGGTGTATGGGGACAAGCTCCCACAGGCAGTGTCAGATACATACAAATGCAGGTTTTGGTATGATTGACAGGCGCAGCCCTCCCTCGTCAATGGAACTATCAGACATTACCTGAGAGTTTTCCTGGAGGGAATACAAAATGCAGAGCATGCAATCCCGGCTGTTTTCCCCTTGCTAGTTTATGACAACACTAAGAACTTAAAAGCAAGATAATGATCTCTCCCAATAATCCAGGGGTGAAATTACCCTAAAACAAAGCTATTGCATGGTCGATTTCTGCACATTGAGGAGATGTCCCAAACAATTTTCTTTGTTTTTTTTTAAATTAACCACCCCATAAAATTATCACAGCAGCCTGGGTGTGATGCCCAGGATCTCTGCCGTCCAGAATACACTATCAACGCTTAGGTGCCCTTGTGACGAAAAATTACCATCCACATACAATGTCTGCTTCAGACACACACCGACCAGCTGCAACATTAAAACCGCCGACAAGTGAAGTGAATAACACTGATTATCTGGTTACAATGGAACCTGTTAAGGGGTGGGATATATTAGACAGCAAGTGAACAGTCAGTTCATGAAGGTGATTTGCTGGAAGCAGGAAAAACGGGCAAGAGTATGGATCTGAGGGAGGGGCAGAATCTAGTATTTGAAAATGTATTCGGTCCAAATTATTCTCTACAGCTTGTGTGATCCATCACTGCTCAAATACCATTGTTCCTCTGCTGGTGTCCGGAGCCGCTCAGACTACACAAAATCTTTCCGGGGTCTTTTCATGTTGGAGATTATGTGGGGAAAAGGCTGTTTTGCACCATGCGTCCTCTCCAAATGTCCAACCTCTCTGGTATTGCATGGTTATAGTCTCCAAGACGCATTTTTCAGCTTTTCAGACAAAAAATGAATTGTGAGTTTGAACATGTACTTTAAGTGCCTACTGGTTCGCAATAAAAATACTGTCTGAAACAATCTGTGTAAATGTCATTTGTTGACTTTTCCTGGGGTTGAATACTTTTGCAAGCCGCTGTATCAATATCTCCCAGCTGTCCAGAGTTTCACAGGACAGTGCCCATTCCTGGCGATTAAAACTGGTGCGACGTACCGAAAAAGTGGGTGGCATTGTGAAACACGAGGAAGGCGTGAGCAGATCAGAGCGTGGTTTGGACATACCATCGCTGTGGCCTAGATGTTACCAATTTTTGGGACTGTCAGGATGTACGAAGATATATTTTAATTTTATTTTCCTTCAATGGTCAGTAACGCAGATTTGAATTAGTTATTTCATTGCGTACTAGAATTGCACATTGGGGGTTATTTAAAATCCGGAATAAAGGCGGAGGTACTGAGTACAAAACGAGCTTATCGGTCTACCTTGCACATCGTCATTCCCAGCAGATATTTTGCTGGATTGCGATCAGTGTTAGGTATGTTTATGCTGGTAAAAGTAAATATATCACTCCAAAATAGTGCCAACACTTTTAGACTACTCCCCTTAATTACGACATGGCCCTTTAACCTGAAATACTGCACGTTAGAAACTCACGTATATATAAATAATGCAGGTAAGGGACTGACGATTTTGCATGTTTTTATATAGAATAACATTAGTTAACGTGTGTATATAAATGTGCCATAAATGTAACTTGTGATGTCCCTGGTTTCCTAATGCATGGATTGCTGCTGTCTCCACAAGTGTGGGTAACTTATGCACTTTAAGGAACAAGTAAATCAATTTGAGAAACAATATATGGAGGTTTCGCTGTCAAGTTATTATAAGCTACATCCTCCTGCAGCCATGTCCCAGATTACATAAACATGATACCGCTAATCTCTCCATCTCCTAATTCACGATGTGGGTATGTGGAATCTGTCCTCTCAATCTCCGCTTCCATATATCAGTGTGAACGTTATTCATAGCGCTGAAAACGAATGCCAAAAACTCTCACCCCCTCCAGGCATAGATACTGCAGGATGGAATCCCAGCTAACATTATTGTACTTCTACATAGGATACGTCTTGATAAATCAGTCACAAGTCAATGGACCCATATAGGGTTTCCCAGTAAGTTATGTAGCTGCAGGCGGTTAGACTGAAGACAGTTCAATAGCAGCTAAATAGTAAAATGAGAGAGGTATGGTATCATGATCTCTCAGGATATCGTGTTACACAACAGAACTGATGACAAACCTTGGAAGACTCACTGATGGGATAAGTGCATCTAACACTAGGGTCAAGCGGTCGACACAAACTGTTTATGTAACCTCTCTAAGTTCATGGCATAAACCTGTGACTGTTATTTTCAATAAAAAAAACAAGTTGGACGTATGAACTTTGTTTCACATAGTGGGGATTTTGACACCCAATCGTCCTGCATCAGACATCTGTCTGACGAATTCTCCAATCATTAGTCTGTGCTGCCAGGGGAACCCTGCTCTTTCCACTATATAATTCTCAGTCTGTGGCTTCCTGCTACCTCCATTATTATTATTATTATTATTGACGTAGATTTGTAAGGCGCCACAGTGCTCCGGAGCACTCTACAGTAGGGAAAACAGGACATACATAACACAAGGACATACAAGGCAGACAAAATAAATGCATATTTGAAAACAAAGGGTATGGAGGCTCATTAGAGAACTTACAATTTAAGTGGAAGAGTGCACAGCAGGAACAAGAGGAGCGAGTGTGGTTTAGAATGGGAATTGGGACAGTTGTGAGGGTGTATTAGTGTGAGTAGTGCCATTAGGGATAAGATAAGCTTTATAAAAGAGATGGATATTTAGAGAACGCCTAAAGACTTGAAGGCTGTGGAAAATCCTGACTGGGCGTGGTAAGGAATTCCATAAGTGGGGAGCAGCACGAGAGAAGTCTAGTAGGCGCGAGGGAGAGATGGTTACCAGAGATGAGTCAAGGAGAAGGTCAGAGGTAGATCTAAGAGGAGAGGTAGATCGGTCTTATAGTAGAATTTAGGACAGATTGAAGTGTGTATATATGGGTTGCGGGAATGCCAGATAGCAGGAGGTTGCAATAGTCAAGACAGGATAATAAGAGAATGGATAAGAGTTTTGGTAGCATGTTGAGTAAGAAAAGGGCATATTCTGACAATGTTTTTAAGGTGGAATTGACAGGACTGGGAGAGAATCTGGATGTCAGGAATAAAGCAAAGGGTGGAGTCAAGAGTGACACCACGGCAGCGGGCTTGGGAGACTGAAGAAATCATGGTGTCACTGACAGTTCCTCTCCTCACATCATGTCACTGCCCCTGTCACATGCAGCCCTGTCCTCACTAACACATCACTCATCTCTTGATATACTCTGTGCTGCTGGAGGACCCTGCTCCTTCCACTATATAACTCTCCATCCAGAATGAATACTTACAGAATCATGTACAATAAGTTACACCTTTTATGAATCCTCAGCAGACCGCAGTTTTAAAAAAAAACATGCATAAAGGAATAAATAAGATGGGTGTCAGTGTGTTTATTGGGGTGCCTGGGAATACACTATTTTACTGATGATTACTGATGGTTGAAGTGTCTTGTATGTGTTATCTGGAAAGTTCAGATTCAGTTAGGATATTTAAAAAATAAATAAATCAATCTTATAAATCATGTTACAACCCAAATATATATATTTTATAAATGTGATGATTTAAATGAACAGAGATGTCCATCCATATAAGTATTTTACTAGTAAACCTTCCTACAGAGGTCCAATGCTCAGGGCCCTCGCCTTTCAGGAAATGGGCAGCCTTTGGTGGCCACTCTAACAGCTGATTATCCTGCCTTGAGAATTTTGAAACTCCAATGTTAGGACACGTTGTAGCTTCTAATGTGTTGACAGCACAAGTCAACACGGTGATCTCAGAAGAACGGTGTATGGTAGTTCAGCTGCTAATCATGGGGCAACCGCCTTCATTACACCAAGGGGTGCAACGTTGGACTACTGTGTTGGACAACCAAAACTTCAACAATGGTGGGTAATGAGAAAGGCTGGGGGGATTCCAATCTGCATACCCAGACCCCAATTCATAGGGCGAGAGGCCAAGTCCCTTGGCTGGCAGAGGGGGTCCAAGTCACCATCAACTGCAAAGTGTTGGGGCACAGTGGTGGAAGAAGACCTAGATCATCCCTTTACTTTACAGAGGCGCAGCCTCGCTATTCTTCTCTATATACCTGGATATTGCATCCAATCAGAATACACAAAGTCATGGCGGACTCTCTCCACTATTGCACGGGGCTCCTCGCTCTTTGTCTTGGAAACACGATCCAATGGAATACCTTAAAACTAGGGAAAAACTTTTCACAATTCAACCCATGTTTTCATAAAATAAAACTTCTAATGAACATCTTTGGTCTATAATTAGGTCACAATTGTAGGTGACGTATCCAGGACACACTTCAAAGTTAGCACAAACGCTCAGCAGATTTTTCACTGGTAAAAAGCTCTCAATAATCCAACTAGAACAATAGTAATTTCAGCAAGAAACAAGAGCCTCCCGCCATAGATGTTACATGGACGGATAACATTTTTATCGGGATACATGAGGTTGACAGCACATGCGACACAGAAACAGTTAAATAATATGGATTACAATGCAGCGTTGTATTGTGGATACAGCATGACTAATTTTGCCAACCACATCACAGTTCAAAAAATTTATGAGACGTTCTTAGCAACAATAAAATGCCAACTCTCTGGCTTACCGCTCTCCCCCCTCGGGAATAAAAAGAGACAACAGTCATACACAGAATGCGTTTGGCCGCCATGTGATGAACACATAATACGTCAGCATTCCATGGAAAAGAACATTTTAGGACACGGCTCCCTCAACATTCTCACACCCAGAGCGAAGGAGCGAGAGATAATGGAGATAAATATATATAATTTAATGATAGAGTCAAGTACCCTTTGTTCTGAGATGCACAAATGAAAGGTTATTTTTTAAACAATCTACGTGCAACTAAAGTTAAGGTGCATATGCATCAATGGCAGATCCAGGGGGGGGTATCGGGCTCTAGTACCACAATAAATATGTCTGGCCGCCTGATTATGTAGCAGCCTGTTTCTCAGCACCAGGTCCAATCAAAGTGAAGGATGGGCGGGTACCACCAATCAGTGAATGAGGGGTGGGTCCCAGTGTACTGCCGTGATCCTTGTTAAATTCATGAGGAAGCCCTAAATATTTTTTCGCTGGCGGGGGCATCAGTTTTCGCCTGAGATTTTTTTCTACTTAACAAATAGATAACTAAGAGTTAGATATTAAAATGAGCAGCATCCCCAATAATCACACTTACCAAGTTTTTACACCTCCCCTGCGGGATCTGGAGATGAAGTGTGAGGACAAAAGGAGGTGGGGCGCATCATTTTGGACCCGTTATTACACAATAATTTCTATTTTACACGGAGGCGGGCTCAAAATGATGTGATCCACCACAAATCCGGGAGACCTACCTGAAAGTCAAGAGTCTCCAGGACATTCCAGGGCAAGTATGTCAATAATGATCATATGAACATGTATATGAAACTAAATTCATACAAGCAACTTGACATATTGCTTGGCTACCTTTTCCTTCTTGGGATGTTAAAAAAAAAAATCAAAGGAATATCTGATTGGTTGCTGAGCATAGAATATCTGATTGGCTGCTGAGCATAGAGTATCTGATTGGTTGCTGAGCATACCGCCTGACATTTACCCAGGAAGACACTCCCTCATTTCACACTAAGCATACCCAAATCTGCATAACGACCCCCACTCTCCCGCGAGTTCCTCTCCTTTCAGGACACATGAATCTGGACTGTGCTTCTGCAACTGGGACAGAAGATTACAAAAAAGTTTTATGCACCTCCCTGTGCACCAGATTTGATAAAGAGCCCACTCATGTCGTCTCCGAGATTGGAGGGAGTGATCTGTCTGGACCTTTCCGTTATAGCTTCAGCCTCTGCCTTTTCTATGGGCATAGCTCTGGAGTGGAGGCTGCACAGTTCGGGAGGAGCCTCATCTGTCTGTATAAAGGGGATTTACTATTAAACACAGCTGCAAGGTTAGGTCAACACTGAACAATATAATTTAACCTTCATGGAATCATAGATGGAAATTTTAATTTTAGGGTTTAAGTGGGTCCTATAATTACTGTTTAGATGGAAAAATAAACTGCTACCTGTCTAATATAAGTGAACCATTCCCACGCATCACAGGGGGTGCACTTACCGACACAACAACAGATGGGTAGGAACCAATGTTAGCAGTCTGAAGTAAATCGGTTACTTTGCGGGATTCTTCAACATCAGATTCCTTTACCTTAAAACGAAATGAAGAAAATGAGTTAAACTAGATAACAACAACTCCAGCTAACGACAAAAATCCAGAAATCACAGTCTAATGATGGAGAAAATGTAAAAACAAAATATAGAATTTAACAGAATTTATCTAATTTCTATTTTATGCTCACAGACAGCTCCCGCGACTAACACTTAGGGATAGATTTATCGAACCTTCTAAAAAGGTAACGTGGAGGCGTTGCCCATAGCAACCATTCTAGCGATCATTGTCTAGAATGTACTTGATAAATGATAGCTAGAATCTGATTGGTTGCCATGGGCAACGCCTACACGTTTCCTTTTTAGAAGGTTCGATATATCTACCCTTTAGTCTTTATCTACTGTCCCCTCTCACTGAGCAGGAAGATGGGGTCTGCCCTCCCATTCAGGGAGACAGCAATTGATATATGTAGATTGGGAACATAAGTGATAGAAATCGTTCATCCTTTGGCTACTCCCACAATAGGTGGAGCCAGACAATGGAATCCGCCCAGTGAGACAGAACATAGAACACTGACCAATGACTGGAGCTATGGAAACAGAATAATATTGCTTTCTTCCTGTGACTCCCATTGTGACATGTTTTAAATCATAGAACTGACCCTACATTTTACCTGATGGTTTACTATAGAACATGGGGTCCAGTAGAGTAAACATTTTAATATTTTCAATTTTGTAGGAGTTTTTAAATGATTTTGGGGAAAAATGTTTTAAACTGTGCAACAGTTTGCAAATTATCTTCAGTTTTGTGATAGTTATTCATTACATAATGGGAGTGATATAATTTTTGTGTAAGCCAACAATTAACATTAGCTGTGACAACTATAAGAGCTAAGTACAGAATTATTGCAGCTATACATGAAATAAGTTGGATTTTACATGAAATCCAAAGGCTGATTTATTGTACAGGAACCATTGCTCACGGTGCCAATAGGATGAGCTTAGTATCAAGTCAAATCCTTTGTAAGAGGATTCAGTATTTGTTTGAATCCATAAAATATAATATATATATAATATAAATGCAGCATCTCAAAGAGCAAATATATATAATAATTGTTTGTATTTATTTATTTATGTAACTCATAAGAGAGACACATGGAGTAACGGAGAATTTAGGGCAGACAGGATATGCAAGTAATAGAAAGCAATACAAGAATGAGCCAAATATTATATATAACTAGATTTTTGTAAGAAAATACATATTGTGGAGAGAGAGAAGCTGATGATTAAAAATAAGATCTATGAATAACATATGACAAGGGCCATACTGTCAGCAATTCAATGTCATCATCATTTATTTATATATAACGCCAACATATTCCGTAGCGCTTTACAATTGGGGACAAACGTAGTAAATTAATAAACAAACTGGGTAAAACAGACAAAGAGGTGAGAGGGCACTGCTTGTAAGCTATGGGACAATGGGAGTTTGACACATGAAGTTAAGTCTACATTTTGCATTTCGGCCCAGCCAGACTGCAAAGGTAAAAGTGACTCATAAGCTAAATGATCCTGTCACACAACAATGTTGGTCAGGGGGTAGTTGTCTTGTGTGAAATTGTGTAATGGGTGGTAATAGGGTAATGTAGTAAGGTCTTTATTTTCATTGTGGCATTCGTTGGCCACTGACATGGAGGGAAGCAGATATAACTTTGTTCCCTCTGAAGCTGCCGGCTCCTCCATGTTGGTTGTGGGCGGAGTGTGGGCGCCGGGCTGTGATGTCAGACTTCCACTGGCCCGTCCCCCACTCCACACGTGGTAAGAAGCAGGGGAGTGTGATTGGGTCATTGCCTATGCACTGGGGTGTGACCAGGACTGCCTGCTCCTACCATGAGGGTGAATTATTATTTTCAACATAAGTCCTGTGTCATAAATGGGCGAGGACTATTTCTTGAATACATAACGACTGACCGGACTGATCCGAGATGCATAATAAGCCGTGATATCTTTTGTAGCCCTTGAAAGACTTTTAGTACTTAGAGTTACAATAAATGGCTCATGCAAGAGAATTCCACACAAAGTTTACATCCTGACATTTCCATTATAGTGGGTGGAGAACCCGGAACATAAACACATACAGTCACTTCCAATAAAAAATATGGATAATATGAATAAAAGCATAAAGCATAAAGCAACACAACCATTTTATTATCTAATATATACCTACAGTACTTTCTTTTAGCATATATTTTATTATTTTACTATTTTTTTACTATAGAATCATCTATATCATATCAAAACACATTAGTACATACATATTAGTACAAACAACATACATAAATATAATTAATTAGTGATTTTTGTTTTTTTACTTTTATGGGGTTTATTTTCATTCTTTTTTAAAATAAAATCAACTTTTACATGTTACGCACTAATGATAAACATAGTTTATCTTTTTTTTTCCATTATTACATGTTTTTAAATAGTTTTCTTAGGTTTTTTTATTTTTAACACACCCCAAAGTGGTGTGAGATAAAACAGCATATTGGCCTGTTTAACCCGCGTTAAAAGACAATTAAATAGCGTTTAACGCGGTTGCCTCTCACTCACCCTATACTTTCAATAAACCTTCTACTGGAGCGCGATAGGATCGTTTGATGAAAAAAAAAGGCTACATTAAAAATGGAATTGAATCGCGGGTAAAGTTAACCCGCTCGAAAATGATAAAAAAAAAAAGTGTTAAAATGACTTAACGCGGTGTTAAAAAAAAATAAAACTCGCAGTCAATTGAATTTCCCCCCAAGAGACTTATCTGTGAGACACAGAAATATTGCAATTACGTACAGTTAAACTGTAGCGCAATAATGAGTACTGGATGATTACATTTCTTCCAGCACAATGGATACATCGTAAGAATAATATGTTGCGTTGTTTCTTTAACTCACATTGATACAAACAAAGTTGTAGCATTGTCCTTGAAAGATGCTCTGCAAGTCGTGGAGAGTTTTACACATTGATGAGGAAATCGCCTTTACATGCTAGAAAAATAAAACAACAACATAAATAATGTTAATAAAATCTACATTAACAAGATGTGCTAAACACTTCATCGGCTGCCATGGCATAGCCAAACAACTGTTACAACAATGAAACAATGTATCATAAGAGAAGCTAAACTGACTACACCCAGCTGATTTGTGCAGTTGGAATTTACAAGTGTCTGCTACAATCCACAGCAGATAGAAGCTTATACCAGTATTATGTAGTCTAATGAAAGCTATTACCTGGTCACCATGGAATATACCACATATTTTGCACCGTTTCATTAAGTAAGCCCCAACAGGGTCTGTGCATTATTACCATTATTACGGTAGCTTCAACGCCGGCTTTTTGCTCGCTGCTCCCTGAGCAGCGAGCAGAAAGCCGTGTTAAAACTACCATAATAACGGTAATAGTTTTAACCTAGTGGTACTTCGGGGGGAATTGAATTCCCCCCAATGAGTGATAAACAATACTAACTGTAACATTATTAATTAGTGGTGGTGGGCTTTGTGTCTGTTAAAGCTGTTCTAATGTAAAGGAGAATCCAGAAAATCCATCTTCAAAATGCAATGTTTTATATGTTACGTACAAATTTAATATAATTCAGCTTTGCAGTTTATTTTATGTAGATTATAGATATTATGAAAATCATTCTGTTTTAGGGTGCTCCTTGTCTTTGTTTTTTTGATTAGTCTGCACTTATAACCTGTAGGGGCACCGTTGCTACTAATTGTCCATTAACATTTAGGGGTAAATACATTAAGCTGAGAGTTTTCCGGCGGGTTTGAAAAACCAATCAGATTCTAGCTATCATTTATTTAGTACATTCTACAAAATGATAGCTAGAATCTGATTGGTTGCTATAGGCAACATCTCCACTTTTCGAACTCGCCGGAAAACTCTCAGCTGGATCCATTTACCCCTTAGACAGCGACTAAAAGCTTGAATGCAGATGCAGCACATATAAAATTGTCTATTGACGCTGGACGAATCTGCTGCCATAATGTAGCCCAAGCAGTACGATTTCTCCACGCGTAATGTTGACGTTAAACACCAAATGATTGATTAGTTGTATTAACTGACTGCGATATTTGCTGTTGAATCATTGTAAATACATGAGTACAGCATGAAAATCGCCCTGAATGTCAGTGTAAACTGATGAGCTCTTCACAACCTCCAATATTTATAGCATATAGAAAGATTCTACAAATAAGACCTTGAGATGATTTGTGTGAAACAAAAAATTATCGCAAGTGTAAACTTCAGTTAAGTAGATGTGTATATTTCATCTCCGATTATTTTTTATGCAGCTGAGTAGGAAGAATGTTCAGTGATCCAAATCTAAATCCATAAGTTTGCTGACATATACATAGAGTAATTTATTTATTACGGCAATGACCGACATCTAATATACATATCTAGCTATCTATAGATGATGATCAAAGCGGCAGCTGGATCAGACCAGGAATTAAATATACTGTAGCGCGTATTCTGTCTGTCCTCTCTTCTTGTATATGCCCAGGGGGAAATTCAATAACTGAAATCATATGTGAATGTTCTAAACTGTATCTTGTGATACTTAGAGGTGAAATACTCTGTGTGAGAGAAAATATGGGTGGGGTTATGGCCAGGTTTATATATAGGAGAAAGAGGCATTTGCCTATGGTGGGTCACAATAGGGGGGTACAATTAGATCTTAAAGTAAAGGGGTCTGAATTGAACAAAGCTAAACATATTCTAACACAGCATCCAGGTATTCTATGGAGATGAGGGAACTTTTGCTTATCCGACAGAAGATTCCAAATTCAATGAGCCTCAGATTTCATCCGGTCTTCTCTATCCATGCCATAAAAACACAATTTATTGTTCACATCTTTTCACTGTATAATAGACTCAGCATTTCTTGCAAAGCGACTTTGTAAATATGAAGCAAAGTGTTTTCTTTGAAAATATCAAATGTATTTACAATGTTCAACTTTTTAGGGGGCTGCTCCTTCCACTATATAACTCTCAGTCTGTGGCTTCCTGCTGCCACCATTCCCCTACTCACATCATGTCACTGCCCCTGTCACATGCAGCTCTATCCTCACTAACACATCACTCATCTCCTGATATACTCTGTGCTGCTGGGGACCCTGCTCCTTCCACTATATAACTCTCAGTATGTGGCTTCCTGCTGCCTCCATTCCCCTCCTCACATCATGTCACTGCCCCTGTCACATGCAGCCCTGTCCTCACTAACACATCACTCATCTCCTGATATACTCTGTGCTGCTGGGGACCCTGCTCCTTCCACTATATAACGCTCAGTATGTGGCTTCCTGCTGCCTCCATTCCTCTCCTCACATCATGTCACTGTCCCTGTCACATGCAGCTCTGTCCTCACTAACACATCACTCATCTTCTGATATACTCTGTGCTGCTGGGGGACCCTGCTCCTTCCACTATATAACTCTCAGTATGTGGCTTCCTGCTGCCTCCATTCCCCTCCTCACATCATGTCACTGCCCCTGTCACATGCAGCCCTGTCCTCACTAACACATCACTCATCTCCTGATATACTCTGTGCTGCTGAGGACCCTGCTCCTTCCACTATATAACTCTCAGTCTGTGGCTTCCTGCTGCCTCCATTCCCCTCCTCCCATCATGTCACTGCCCCTATCACATGCAGCTCTGTCCTCACTAACACATCACTCATCTCCTGATATACTCTGTGCTGCTGGGGGACCCTGCTCCTTCCACTATATAACTCTCAGTCTGTGGCTTCCTGCTGCCACCATTCCCCTCCTCACATCATGTCACTGTCACATGCAGCCCTGTCCTCACTAACACATCACTCATCTCCTGATATACTCTGTGCTGCTGGGGGACCCTGCTCCTTCCACTATATAACTCTCAGTCTGTGGCTTCCTGCTGCCTCCATTCCCCTCCTCCCATCATGTCACTGCCCCTGTCACATGCAGCTCTGTCCTCACTAACACATACAAAGTGAACAAGTCAATGCCTCCCACACACACTCCTGAAATAATATGTGCTGCTGTGAACATTCCTATGACCTTATTGGCAGTAGGTTGCTCTATTTACACCCACTTCAAAACCAGGGGCACAATGAAAAAGCAACAGATAACTACTGAACACATAAGTATGCTCCGACACTAGTAAACCGACCTTAAAAACACGTCTCCTTACGGATATAGAGCTGTGGAATTGTGGGTGATCACATCTCCGGGCTCAGAGAAAAGCTTTTCTGGATGTGTTATTATCCGGATTAGAAGAGGTAATTAAATTAATAAAGAAAATTCTATTTATGTAACTAATTAGACAATGGATGTAGCCTATGTGGACATTTCGAGTGCATTCATGTTTGTCTAGGACAGATGTACAGATGAGGACACAATTATCTGCTGATTGTTCTTCCCAGTTACTGGATGACATGTTTGTTAATAAAAGAACCGTTTCGCTGCCATTGTTGCATGAATTTCCATTTGGCAAACACAGTGGAAGATAGTTTACAGGGGTCACTTATTTTAAAACACGCTGTTATAGTCAGATTTAATTAGCGTTTGAGCATAAAACCAATGCTGATTAGTTTATTGTACTCAATGTGAGGATTTTCTTTCCTCTGGAAAGCCCCTGCTCGGAATCCTGCTGTTCAGTATCAGGCTGATTTTCGAACTTTTCTGATAAAGATAGTATTTTGTATAGTTTTAACTAAAACTATAAATAAAATGTGTGCAATTAATTATGTTATTTTATTTTCTAATGAGTAAAAACACAGCGAATTATAATTTGGTAGTATTTTGTTTTGTTTTTTCCCTATTAGGTTTTACGGAGAATGTTTACTCACTGGCTAGGGGGCCTATTTGTCGTTGGCCGCAATGATGCGTCTAATATCGCCGCTGTTCGCAGCATTAAGTGATGCTTTTTTTATTATAATATTTAATTTAAGTCATGACGGGACAATGTCCCAGATAAGAGGCTCTCCCGGGGAAGACCAACAATGAAGTGTTACCTTTCTCTGCTCCATCAGTGCACGAGCCCCTATAATTCCGTGCACGCACTACAAACAGTGTTACATAGCTGCTTAGGCAATAAACCAAGACATGCCCCCACCCAACAAAACTACAGTGTCTACCTGTCCCTGCTGAGGACTCCAAATAAATCTGCAGGTGACCCCTATACGTATAGTTGTTAAAGGACAGCCAGGTAAAGGTAGGAGTAGGAGGGAGGCGCCCAATGTTCCCGAAGCATCTGTATTATTTAGGATCCTGTATCTTGTATCATCATCATCACCATTTATTTATATAGCGCCACTAATTCCGCAGCGCTGTACAGAGAACTCACTCACATCAGTCCCTACCCCATTGGAGCTTAGTCTAAATTCCCTAACACACACACAGACTAGGATCAATTTGTAGCAGTCAATTAACCTATTAGTATGTTTTTGGAGTTTGGAAGGAAACCGGAGCACCCAGAGGAAACCCACTGTCACGGGCACTAGGAGTTCTGCCCAGGATTCACCAGTTGACAATGCTTACCAGAGGGGCGGGGTTTTTCACAGCGGTCCTCTGGCAGTAGGGTGAATAGTAGGAACGTATATATAACAGCAGATGGAGAGAAAATGCCAATGGAATAGATGAGAGTCAGTGACTAGCAGCTATACTGGTAGGAGAGTCAGCGACTTGCAGCTGTACTGGTAGGAGAGTAGAGTGGACGTGAACAGGTGAAGGGAGGTAACGGGAGAGTCAGTGGTCTGCGTTTAGCAAGTTGTACCACTGCAGTGAAGGGAAGATTTGTCCAGGTGTAGGTAGGTAACGGGAGAGTCAGTGGTCTGCGTATAGCAAGTTGTACCACTGCTGTGATGAGGTGAGGACTTGTCCAGGTGCGGATAAGTGGAGGAGTGATAAAAGTCTATAACTGTATAAATACAATTGGAGAGCAGAGGAGCTAGTCCCAAACAGATATGCAGCGTCACAGCTAATAGTCTATAGCGGGTATGTATACCGCTGCTGAGTAGAGAGGCTTGTCCAAAGCGGATATGCAGGATAACAACTGATAGTCAATAACAAGTATGCATATCGCTGTTGAGTAGAGAAGCTTGTTCAAACAGATATGCAGCGTAACGGCTAATAGTCTATAGCGGGTATGGATACCGCTGCTGAGTAGAGAAGCTTGTCCAACGAGGATATGCAGGCACAGCAGGAGAGCTGAGAGACTGTAGCAGGTATGGGAACCGCAGGTGAGCAGAGCAGGTAATCCAGCAGACAGCTGAAGACACGAGCAGGACACAGGAGTCAGTAGCGGGTATGGGAACCGCCGATGAGCAGAGCAGGTAATCCAGCAGGAAACTGAAGATACGAGCAGGACACAGGAGACACCTTCAGAGACTCACAGGGAATGAGACTCACAGGGAATGAGACTCACAGGGAATGAGACTCAAGATCAGGCAACGATACCATGGCCACAGGTGCCTTAAATAGGGAGAGGTGATTGATCCACCAACTAGGTTAAAAGCAAGGTCATAAGAGTTCATGGATGCTGCGCATGCGCAGTGCATCAAGATGGCGGACGGCCGCGGCTCAGGACAGGCGCCGGCAGGAAGGATAGAGAACCACGCACCAGCGCAGAGGCACTCACGGTCCGGTGAGCGACACCCACGCAAACACACGGAGAACATACAAACTCCTCACAGATAAAGCCATGGTCAGGAATTGAACTCATGACCCCAGTGCTGTAAGGCAGAAGTGCTAACCACTGAGCCACCGTGCTGCCTATCTTGTATTGTCTAGGAATGGAAGTGCACAGTTTACCGTCTCCAGTAGTCTCTTATGCTCTGCTTGCATGCAATATAGGATGCAAATAGGAGAATATTTTTTATATTTACCAAATGAATGATTGAGCTGTCCCATGTGGCTGTGTAAGGTATGGCTGTGGGTATGTGTGCTTCACTGTCTGTGCAATCAGAAAGAAGAGAAGGATGGGAAAACATTGCTCCATCGTGGTGTTCAAAGCTAATAGAGATTTAGCCAAACAAGTACTGTTTGTACGAGTTGCCAAAGGTGGTGCTAAGTACTGACCAACGGGGACACATACTTATTAAATTACTATATTCAAGTTTGAACAGAACAATTACCATTCTAAAAAATTATAATTATGAGCTCCTTCAGTGTGAAAAAAAAGAAAAAGGAATGGGTGTGAATAAATTTGTTGGCGCTGTATATATATGTACCTTTAAATATCATGTATTAGAACTTCCTGCACACACAAAGGATCCTGTCTGGAATGTATAAAACGGGCATAATACAAATTAAGATGTCATATACAACATGGAGCTTATGCTGTCATGCCAATGACTGTCTACACATAATTGCCGCCATTGTAATAATTGCCGAAACAAATAGTATGTGTATGCGAGAGTAGAAGATACGTCAGGAAATATTAGAAAGAGATTATGAAATTGGCATTTTACGCTTCTCGGGCTGTCAATCTCCTGGTTGCCGGAGGCACTGGCTGTTGGCTCCTGTAGGGAGTGATCGCAGGGTCTGCACTTAGCAGGAAACACTCGTCAAACCAAAGGAGTGATGGGATGAACTGACAGCTCTTTCCCTGTTTCTCCAAGTCCAACCAGCTATTCCGAGATTGTTAGGTAAAGACTGAGCAGCTACACAACAACACATGCCAGGGAGAATCTTTTTGCACATTTAGGGCCTGATTCACATTAGGACGCCAACATTTCAATCTGAGCGGAGGTAGATTCTGCCTATACGTTACTTGCCATATGTAGACACGGCAAACAGACTACAGGATACGCACAAGTGTCTGCTCTATAACAGGTCACATCAGAACACATAAGAAAATTGAAATGATAAAATAAATGAATAACTCTTAACAGTATAATTATAAATTAAAATTATGCATTTTCGAAAAAATATATATTTTTATATTTTTTACATTAAGTACATAAATGAAGAGGTTATTAATGCATACTGTACATACAATAGGCCTCATTCATTAAGGATCCTAACTTGACAAACTTCTTATTTCAGTCTCCTGGACAAAACCATGTTACAATGCAAGGGGTGCAAGCTAGTTTTCTGTTTTGCACATAAGTTAAATACTGGCTGTTTTTTCATGTAGCACACAAACACTTTATAGCTTATTTGTACGCTGAAATTTAAAGTTGATATTTGTGTGCTACATGAAAAAACAGTCAGTATTTAACTTATGTGCAAAACAGAAAACTAATTTGCACCCTTTGCACTGTAACATGGTTTTGTCCAGGAGACTGAAATAAGAAGTTTCTCAAGTTAAGATCCTTAATGAATCAGGCCCAATGTGTTTATATAGTCTATCTTGCTTGCACACACAGGGACTGAGTCAGATAGTGGCACACACAAGTGGTGGTAATCATTTTTACGATTACCCCTATTCAGACATGGAGAAGCCCTCCAAAGAAAATCCGAAATTATGAAAAACCGATGTGAAACTAAACAGACTTACCTGCAACCCGATGCTGGAGATCTCCTATGGGAGCACCATGCTGACAGCAGCTGATTCCGATTGAACAAGTGTTCGGCACTGCAGTCAGATGTCATTGCGACGTCTGTCAATAGCAATTTAAAGCGGCAGACGTAGCGATGACGTCAGCCTGCAGTGCCGAACACTTGTTCAATCAGAACTTTAATATTTGTCTATAATTGTTCTCCTCACAGACTGTTTCAAATATTTCTCAATGGATACCGCTACCTTAAAACAATTTTTTCCCCTGACACCTCGCTAACTATGAGAACCGTTGCCGTCCTCTGTCCAATCAGTCCCTAACTTAGACACTGACACACTAGGGCTAATTTATTAACGCTATACTTAGGTGACCAATTTTCAGACTATTGCACTCATTGTCTAATGTTCCGCTAGACAGATGGGAGCTACCTGCTGATTGGTTGACGTGGGTCAGTACAAACTGTGGACCTAAATGTAATGTAAGTAAATAGGTTGCAGTGTATTTGAGGTTGAGTTCTCCCAAACGGTGGTGGTCATTACTAATTTATATAGGGGGGGCACTAGGTAAAAATTAGTTTTAAGGGGGGTTAGCCTGTAAGATTTTAGCTTTTAGAGGCCACTAGCAGGAAAGAGAAGCGATCGTGCTCAAAATCAATGTAACAGAGCAAAGAATGTATTCAAAGATCACGGACAGCTCAGTCTCACTGTGCGTTGGGTGTCGAGGATCACGAATTTCCAGGTTTCAAAAAATTGTCTTTGGAACCGCCTCTATTGCCAACCTTTGAAAAGGCAATTCCGGGAGATCCCGGTCAGGGGGGGGCGTGGTTTGAGGGCGGAAGGGGACGGGGCGCGGTCCATCACGTAATTTTTGCCCATCCCCGTTTTGTGGCGGGGACGGGGCCAAAATGACGCGATTAACCACGAATCACGTCATTTTGATGGGTAAGTTCCGTATGCGGGATACTTGCCCACTCTCCCGGGAGTCCGGGAGACCTACCCAACTTTCAGGAGTCTCCCGGAAATTTCGGGAAAGTTGGCAAGTATGCTCTATTGCTCAGCATTTACCAACTTCACGGTACAGTCCCACGTGTTCTACAGAATGGATAACACCCACACATGTCTATAAAAATGCTAGTGAACTGTGAAATACAAAAATAAAATCAAAACACACATAAACTCCTTCTACCCGATTTAGTATTCTTACCCCTCCGGTCGTCTTAGATTGTCACTATCTGTCCAGAACTGCTGTACTTACAGGAAGTCCTTTTAATGCGTGTGCAGGCTTCGCTGCTACCTTAAGAATGTAAGCCAGACGCAGCGCTTAAACGTCAGTGGGAGAGGGCCTTTAAACACCAGCAGTTTTAAAAGGCCAACCAAGATGTTATTTTTCAGCACTTAAATCAACATATATGACAATTATTATATACATTGGAAACAAAGATTCAAAAAAATAAATAAAAGAAATGAAAACAAGTCCTTTGGATCCTGTGTTTTAAGCACAGAAATTATTTGTTAGATGTACTACACAGAAACTCTGACTAAATATTTTATGTACCATTCTGAATAGAAAAAAAGTAGCTGAATGCACTAGCGCTTTGTATAAATGCTGCAAAGCCCGGTATTTCTGTTTACAAGCATATGCTAACGGCAATTAAAATAAATTAACGAGGGCCAAAACTATTTTTAGATGTTAGGAAAACAAGGCGTGCATGTCTAGATTCCTTAAAAGATAAAATTAAATTAAAAATGTGCTTTCTATTATTAAATGTAAAATCTGTGTATTTTTTTAGTTTTATTTTTAAGGTTACATTGGGTTGTCAGCGCTTATTGTAATCATTTTAGTTGTCTCAGTGTTCCGATTTTTAAAATGCAATTGGATGTAGGAATTGAACATGTTAAGTAGGAGTTCAATTAATTGACTGTATGGAACTCTGCGGATTGGAAATTGTACACATCAATTGCAGAACATGTTTGTATGAAAGGAGCCTGATTCAATACAAACCTCAGCGGTGCAATGTCCAGAACTTCTAACAACTCTTACTACAACTGCTGTGTATACTGATTACCAGGATCCGTTGTGTGTGTGATATCAGGGGCTGAACCTGGCTGAAAGGAAAGATCTGCCGCCCCCCTTCCCCAATACTTCATATGACCAGTTAGAAGTCACCTCTAAGAAGATATCTGTCACTTAACACCATACTTGTCAACTCTCCCTGCATGTCAGGGAGACTCCCTGAAATAGGGGTGATCTCCCTCACTCCCTGAAGAGTCTGGCATTCTCGCTGATGCTGAGCCAGTACAAGACGTGGTTGGCTTCGCCATCTGTGGCATGATGACACAGTTCAGAAATTGTGTCCTATGTCTATGTATTGATGCATATGAAGGTGGCCATTTTCATGGAGACCAAGATTTAATCAAAGACAGACAGGTAAGACAACATGACTTCAGTAATGGAGACAGAAATGTAAAAGACACTTCAGTCTCTAGAGATTCATTAGCTGCTTTTCTTTAACGCATAGTTGCCTACTCTCCCGGAATGCCCGGGAGACTCCCGCATTTCTGGGAGACTTCCTGGGCTCCCAGGAGAGCAGGGCAACCCAATGTATTTATCAAATGAACAAAGATTTGCCAAACTGTGGGTGTTCCTTTACACTGTGCGCACTCGCAGATCTTGAGCTAACCTCTCTATGTAGTGCGCCAGCCTCTATAACGGTGTACAGACCACCGACCTGTCAATCACCTGGGCAGCAGTGGCTCCCACCACTGGAAGCCACGCATGTGATGTCAGAGGAGGGGAGGGGCTAGTGTTGACAGGCAGAGCAGTGACGGAGCGGTATTAAGCTGCAGACAGCTAATCAGTGTAAGATACCAGGTGGAAGGCTATTGCCTGGTGAAGGTACTTCAACATTTTTAATTGGATCGAAATTTGATTGACTGCTACCGGTTTGATGGCCATGAAGATTTCGCAATATATTCACCTCAATGTATATTTGTGGTTCAAAATTTGTGACTCGTATCCGCCAAGTTTTGCGTTATCATTGTGAAAATATATTTAAATAAGATTTTATTAAGTAATTAAAAAGTATTTTAAACTATTTTTTTTAATCCAAACTGCAAACACTACACAGAGGTCTGCCATGAAGGAAAAAAAAAAAAAAAAGTTAAAATCTACCAATTGAAGCTCACATATAAACGGGCTCAACATGGTCAAACTAGATCCCATTCAACTGTCTAAAATTTATCTCAATTTCCTTTAAAAATGTTCTGACATTTTTCGACTAATTGTCAAATTTGTGTTCGACAAACAGGATCGATCACTGACAGTGCCCAGCGTTGGAAAAACGAGGTGGAGGAGAGTTGTGTGACGCGGTTGTATGATGCGGTTGTATGATGCGGTTGTATGACGCGGTTGTATGACGCGGTTGTATGACGCGGTGAGAGCAGAGAGACAAATTAGATGGAGATAACAGAAGTTACAGAGAAAAGTGAATAACAAAATATCAGAAAAAGAGAAAAGACAGAGGAAGCTGGGAAAGATTATATTAGGACGGTTTAAGCAAACAACGAACAGGAGGAAGGAAGGAAAAGACAGTGAGACTGTGGAAATGAAAAGAAAATGGAAGTTTTTGTAGTGTCTGATAACATATAGCGGCATAATGAATATTCACTGAATGGGTATGTGATGTACATATTGCCTATTAAACAAGTTATTTATCTATTAATTAACACAGTCTTTCATGGAGCATTAAAATGCGAAATATTTATAATTATTACAGCAGGCAATGTTAAAAATAATAATAATCTGATTATAAATCACTCAAAGAATTGTGGAAAAAAACTTTATTGTACATATAACAATTATTAATATAAAGAAAATGGTGAAAAAAGAATAAAGTGTAGGTAATAAAAACAATAAAACAGTTATGTCTGCAATCAGTGTCAATTTAATAAATAAGCCGCATTGTTTTAGTAAAACTACAAGGCAAGAAGAAATGACAAGGTTATAGATAAAGGACGCCTTGTTTAGCTTACATTATACTAGACGTGAGCAAAACATGAGGAATGAAGGTTACTGATTACCTTTATGTGGGGTTTTAGGTTTTCGTGAAGCAGAAATCCAATTTGAATGGCCTCCTCCTTCATATTAGTTATGATGCAGAGATGATTAGAGATGCGCTCTACAGAGAAAGAGATCAAATGTCAAACAAAAATAACAATGTGCATAAATACATATATATGGTATAAACAAAGAACATTCATGTATCAATCTTCAACTCCTCCTTGTTAAAGATGTTCAATTGTCCTGGAGTGGGAGGGGAGAGAACAACCTGTAGCCAATCAGATTATTAGAAATCTCAGGGCAGTATGTCAAGAAACGAGTGTGCTGATCTTGTGGGAGGCATTCACCGGTCCACTTGCGCGATTAAATTAGTGAGGAGAGGGCTGCATGTAACGTGGGCAATGACATGATGTGAGGAGGGGAATGGAGGCAGCAGGAAGCCACAGACTGAGAGTTATATAGTAGAAGGAGCAGGGTCCCCCAACAGCACAGAGTATATCAGGAGATGAGTGATGTGTTAGTGAGGACAGGGCTGCATGTGACAGGTACAGTGACATGATGTGAGGAGGGGAATGGAGGCAGCAGGAAGCCACAGACTGAGAGTTATATAGTGGAAGGAGCAGGGTTTCCAGCAGCACAGAGTATATCAGGAGATGAGTGAGGTGTTAGTGAGGACGGGGCTGTATGTGACAGGGGCAGTGACATGATGTGAGGAGGGGAATGGAGGCAGCAGGAAGTCACAGACTGAGAGTTATATAGTGTAAGGAGCAGGGTCCCCAGCAGCACAGTGTATATCAGGAGATGAGTGATGTGTTAGTGAGGACAGGGCTGCATGTGACAGGTACAGTGACATGATGTGAGGAGGGGAATGGAGGCAGCAGGAAGCCACAGACTGAGAGTTATATAGTGGAAGGAGCAGGGTTTCCAGCAGCACAGAGTATATCAGGAGATGAGTGATGTGTTAGTGAGAACAGGGATGCATGTAACAGGGGCAGTGAACCGATACATGGTTTGGAAGAATTGGGAGCTTGGTCCAATTATTCACAATTTCCTAATTGGGAATGTTGTGAAATATATATCACCATCACAGAAAGTAGATCGAGAGTGTTCTATAAATAATTATCCCTTAATATTTACATTACAGAAATGCACTGGGGGTGTAAAACGCCACTACATATATTAGTGTCACTGTGAACAGCTCTTTTTCTTTCCCAGTGCCGGCTTTGCACCTGGGCCCAGTAGCAGTTACGTGGTTTGCCTGGTTATAGTGATGTCCATGGCTCTGAATTGGGCTCGGTCTGCTCATTTTGCAGAGTTAGGTGGCAAGTGGCATTTTCTCACTCCACATACAAACGGACAAACACTTGAACTAGTGTCATGTACAGCGCTTCCTCTCCAGACCACCCCCTCGCTTACTAACAGTTATATTCTCTGCACAAAGTACAATCAAATGTAACATCCCCATTATATACAGTATCATCATCATCATTTATTTATATAGCGCCAACATATTCCATAGCGCTTTACAATTGGGGACAAACATAGTAAACTAATAAACAAACTGGGTAAAACAGACAAAGAGGTGATAAGGCCCTGCTCACGAGCTTACAATCTATGGGACAATGGGAGTTTTATACATGAGGTGAAGTCTACATTTTGCATTTCGGCCCAGCCAGACTGCAAAGGTAAAAGTGACTCATAAGCTAAATGATCCTGTCACACAACAATGTTGGTCAGGGAGTAGTTGTCTTGTGTGAAATTGTGTAACGGGTTGTAATAGGGTAATGTAGTGAGGTTAAGAGGGTGGTTGAGGAATATTATAAGCTTGTCTGAAGAGGTCGGTTTTCAGAGAACGCTTGAAAGCTTGTAGACAAGAGTCTTATTGTGCAAGGGAGAGAATTCCATAGAGTGGGTGCAGCCCGAAAAAAGTCCTGTAATCGGGAATGGGAGAATGTAATGAGGGTGGATGAGAGACGCAGATCTTGTGCAGAACGGAGTTGCCGAGTATCAGACGGATTTAGCCTCAAAGGGAGAAAATAAATTCTTCCTGACCCCAAAAAGAGTAATCAAATAATTCCTGGGATTAGTCAACTCTTTGTATTGACCTCGGATACATTTGGCTGGTTAAACACGTTACAATTCAATTATTCAATCCAATTGTTTGTTTGACACATGTGGATGACAATAGATCCCATACAATTAAATGCAGTTGGTAAAATCCATAGATAATCCGTTTGGACATGGTGTAAAATGATCTTCCAAAAGGATCGGATTGAAGTGGTGTGTACTATAATTGTGCAATGATCTTACAACTGCCATATAATGCACATACATTCAAAATATTATTCTGCTCATTTAGCTCAAAACCGTAATGTGTCTGAAGTATGGGGCTGATTTTGGGGCCATACACACAATATGATATCAATGTAACTGCCCAATATCACTGTCCGATATCGTAGAATGCAACCAGACTTACCTCTCAAAAACATATTGTATCATTCAAAAAACATGACAATATAAACAGGCAAACAATATACACAAATGTCTGTACAGCTTACTACTAAAAGTCACAAAGTCAGTGACTTGGATGTGGAATGGACTTTCATCTAAACATGGCAGCCACCACTGAGCAACCAGAACAGTTCTGGCCTCTAAGAAAAAGCGAGACAGTACAGATCACCCAATAAAACCAAATATACAAAGAATTTGATTTAACTCCTCTTTAAGCAAGGTTCTAGTACAGGTACTACCGTCCGTATATATCCCACTATCTGTATTTGGAAAGTATCACTGGCTATACCCACAGTGTTTCGCTGATCATTAATATAATTTGCTGACTGAGGCTGTGATTAATGGTACACGGACATGGCTGTCTAGCTACAAGAATACACATTTAAAATCACCATTAATCCCGTCTTTAATGCTGTGTACTGTCGTTTACACACTCAAAGTGGGAGAAGAGTGAAGCTGTCAAATACACAAGATGTTTCAATAAGAAATGTATATTGGTGCTGTAATTATTTATCATTCTGTCCGTCCAGCCGTGTTCTACTGACAATCAGTGAGAAAAGTGTACGCTACGTTTTCCTTTCTGCGGTTCTGTCTGACCAATGTGAAACTGCAAAAAAAAAAAGCCAAGTGCAGGTCTTTTGTTTGATTAGGAAACTGTACACATTCATAAACCCACTGATTTCAACAAACAAGTATTATACCTTTGTCGCAGGGACTTGTTGAGCCCACCCAAGCCTGTCCTACAAGCCCAGGCGTACAAAAACAGCAAAGACTCCAGCAATGCCTTCAGTGTAACTAGCATTTTTATAAAGCAATAGGCACATTCCGGCTAACTTCCTCGCTTAATCCAGGCAAACAATCCCGAATTGAGCCTACAGTCAACGTGAGCTCCTATGACTCACGTCCTTGCTTCTTATCAGTACAAAATAAACTGCAAATAGAAATCAGAATTTCCTTTTCTTTCCACACTTGCATTGCAGAGTGATTCAGGGCAAGTTACGGTCTCTGAGCGCTTAAACATTCCACATCCGGTTTGTTCCCATCATTGTGACCTAAAGTGACAGAAATGTCAATATCCCAATTGTTTCACTTGCTTGTCCACTTTTGGGGAACTCGCAGGCACCAAACATTTACTCACTTGATGCACAAATGAGAATGGTGTTAACTCTCTTCACCTTACATTCATAAAGGAATTTCTACTGTCATTCCCTGTACAATACACATCCACTGGAATGCTCAGTACAACTGTTCTATGCTGAATACAATTCCCACCACGATCTTTGTGACTGGATGAGCTTACTTCACCACCCGATCTGTAGGGGGGGACCGGAGGGATGTTTTTCCTGCACGGTTTATATTGGTTTCCCGCTTACTATGGATCAGAACTGCTGGGTAGCAGGCAGAGCGTTGACACAGAGACGCTGAGTTACACATAGGACAGCCGGGGAACGGATTAGAGTGTAAGCTCTGATCTGTTGATCACAGGATACAACAGGTAATAGTCGAAGGCAGAATCTTCAAGCAGTGATGGTTTATTGCTCAAGAGTCCCGACAAGGACTTGTAGACAACAGTTTGAGGTACTGGTGATCATCCAGAAGTTGCAGATGGAAATCATAAACTATATGGTAAAACAGAGCTCTTTTTATACAGATTCTGACACACGTGTTGTAGCCCAGCCCCCTGATCTGGCCAAGCACCAAAACGTCTGATATCACATCAGATAATTTAACAGCAAGGTGTGATATTTCTATAGACATGGCAGTAACACAATTTAACTTACAAAATTCACATAAATCTGTGACTTTCTAAAGCATGCTATTAGCATTATTCATGTAGTTTGTCTATATTTTTAATATGGCAAGATACAGTTAACCAGCCCCTTCCTGTGCTTTCAGGCTGAAAAGACCTGTTGGCTACGGAGATGAAAATGTCTAATTAACATGAGATTAACGTGAGGTTCTTTCTTCAGACAGTAGCATAAACAACACATTTCCTTCACACACATGCCTATTGTATCAGGAATCAGTACATTAGAAATATAACACAGTATCAAAAATCTGCACATTTGCAATTATATAAATCAGCGCACTGCGACCCTAATTTAAATACATTTATACAATTAGTTATTTATAAGTGATCCAGCCTCAGTCTTGTTTTACTAAAGGTCTGCATAAGCTGCTACTGCCGACTATCCCTTATTGCCAGACGTTTTGATGTTCCCCGCCGGGAGTTCCTAGAGGTGTGTGATCGAAGAGAGGGCGGGGCTTGGCGAATAGCGTCATTTTTGGATCCAAAGGGATGCGATTCTCAGGGAATCGCGTCATGGCGGCTCTAATCCTACAACTTCACTAGGAAGGGGGCAGATTTGGGAGAATGCCTTACTCTCCCTGGAGTGGGAGAGAGCTACCTGGAATTCAGGCGTCTCCCAGACATTCCGGCAAAGTTAGCAAGTATGCTTATTGCACATCGCACCCAGGCCGCTTTACTAAGCACTGGATGATTATTTTTTTGGGCAAGTAGTTTGGCAAATTCAAGCCCAGTGTATAATGAGATGACGTGTGTCGTAAAACGAAAATCATAGTAATGTCCATGACAATGACTAGAGCAGATCCTCTTCCACGGTAACAGAGACCTGATAAAATAATAATAATAATAATAATAATAATAATAATAATAATAATAATAATAATAATAATAATAATATTGTTATATAGGGATGCATAGCTTCATATTGGGACAGTTGGTAAATATACATTGTATATAATGCTATGCATACACAAATTAAAGGGGCTCAGATTTATTTAATTATTGGCTTCTAGATATAGTCTTGCAACATTTATTAAGCACTTGTTTTTCTTTCTGTGCTTTTAAGCCTTTTAATTTATTTCATCTGGCCAGGTTGTCAGTATCCCAGGCAATGGAAATAAAGTGTTTCTTGATTATATAACACAGGAGAAAGCCAGCTGGGCAAGGGGAAGTGTCTAGTAAAAGATATAAGAGTACACAAACAAGCCAAAGAAACAAAATCATCCAAAGGTGGGAATACAAGAGAGACGTGGGTCCATCCGCTTCACTTCAACATAGGAGGCTCTTTTCATTGCTTAAGTCCATGATGGATACAGCGAGTTTCCTGCCAGGATTACCTGTATTTAAGACCAATACATGTTTCATTGTAAATCTCCTGGAATGGATGTAGTTACTGATATTCACTACAAACAACGTAATGTCTGCTAACATAAAAATAACAAAAGCTCTAATTATCTCTCCAAGCTTAACGAGATCCTCGATCCCTGCCAAAATGTTCTATATTACCAGGAATGTGCGTCTTGCTTTGTTTGTTGTGTTCTTTCTTGTTTGTTTTCTGGTCAGGATCCAGATTATGTTTGGGATCCATGGTTCAAACAGCAAGAGTGGGAGAGATGGAGGATGAAACAGGGCGAGGTGTACTACATGGTGAGATGGTTAAATGGAGGACTGGGAAGCTTTTATGAACAGGTGGGTTTTCAATGACCATTTGAAGCTATACAGACTAGGAGATAGTCTGGTAGAACGAGGGAGATCGTTCCAGTGGTGGGGGGCAGAATGGGAGATATCTTAGATTCAGGAGTGAGATGTGGTTACCAGAGGGGAGGAGAGACGATGGCCGTTGGCCGACCGTATAGGGCAGGAGGGAGTGTGTATAGAGATGAGGTTGGAGATGTAGGGAGCAGTGGAATTGGAGAGGGCCTTGTATGTGAGGGTGAGGAGTTTGAAGAGGATTCTGTAGGTGAAGGGCAGCCAGTGTAATGTTTGGTAGAGAGGGGAGGAAGATGTGGATTGGCGAGAGAGGAGGATAAGTCTGGCTGCAGCATTAAGTGTAGATCAACAAGGAGTGAGATGGGAGCGGGGGGGGGGGGGGGAGACCAGTATGGAGAAGGCTGCAATAGTGGAGACGAGAAATGATCAGTGAGTGGCTAAGAGTTGGGTGGCATCCTGGTAGAGGAAGGTTCAGATACGGGCAATGTTTGCAGAGCTGGAAGCAGCAGGATTGGGCAAGAGACTAAACGAGAGGCGCGAAGGAGTCAACAATGACACCCAGGCAGGGAAGTTGGGGAACAGAGGAAATCGCTGTGTTGTCAGCAGTGAGGAAGGGAAGGAGACTCTTGATGGAGGGAACACAATAAGATCGGTTTTGGCCATGTTAATTTTGAAATGCTAGGAAATTAAGTACTTGTACGACAAGTAATTAGCATATTAATTGGTGGTACTCATTACCTGGACAGCTTGTGGCGACGGAGACCTTTCTTCTTAATTTTGGACATATTTGCCTGTCCTGCTCTTTGCTGAACCAGTAATCTGCTGCGCAGGTGTACACCGTCAGCTCCGGCTCAATCAACATTATGACGGCAGAAAAGAACCTATAGGGGTTTTTTAAATGTTCATAGTAACTTGTTGTCCTATGCATTCTTTAATTCTTTTACTATATAAATCCCCACCAGAACTATTGAGAGACTAACCTATGGCTCCATCAACCTTTTTGTTATGTCACCTGTCAGTCTTCCCCCTTCCAATTTGAAAGAGTCTCTCCTGTGTTCTAGACATCCATTTATTTTTTAAATGACTGCTTTCCTGAACCATGGGGATACGTCTGATATATAGAAATGTTTCTGTTCTGGTCTTCAAGCCTCTCGTCATCAGTTTTGTCATGCACTGTTTTAGTAGCCCTTCTCTGAATTTAGTTTAATGTAATTAGTGTCTCTTTGGAGAAAGAGCTTCCAGGAAATACATTTCCTACACATTGCTTTTATAGGCGATTTTTAAATCGCAGCGCTATCCTATAATTTGGAGGATGAAGACCCAAAACGCTGTCAATGTGTGGCAGATTGTTAACCCCCAGATCGCAAGCGGATCCGGTAGGCAAGAAAGCTCAAACAGCATGCGCTTTCCGCTGTCTTGTCTGTTTGCAAAAACCTGACATTCTTTACGGTAGTTTGAAGTGCGATTTTGCAAATGGTGCATTCATAAATCGCACAGTTTGTATAAATAAAATTGTGGATGGTGGTTTAAAAAAAAAGTATATGCGGTTACTTTTAGCAAACCTCACTTTTTTCCAAACTGCAAATAAAATCGCCAAAAATTGTGCAGTCCTGCAACATCTCAGTTTAGTAAATATACTTTCAAAACTGTACTCAATACGAGGAGAGGTGTTCCCATTGATATATAAAGTGGTAATTTAACTTCCCTCTTCATATACAACCAGGTATTCTGCTGGCTCCTCCCACTGAACCTTCAGTGTATAATCAGTACATTCTGATGTTAGAACATGATGCTTATGCAAATATCGGATCTTATGATGACCGGACACACACTAGCGGATCCCCGTCATGACTACACCAGATTTACACCAATCCTTACAATCTCGTCCAAGGCTAAACCAACAAATTACAGCAATGCATCATTGCACCAATTTAAATGTAAATAAATTTAATATAAAAATCAAAGATGTAACTCACCTCTGGTATATCCAGACATTCTTCTGGCGGTAGTATCTGCGGCAAAGGTAACTACATGTTTTAAACTATATTTTTGAACATAGTGCCCTCGACTGAATAGTAGAATATAAATCTTTGGTGAAAACTTTGTTGCCTGTATCAACCAATCAGATTCTAGTTCACATTTTTTAGAATGCAGTAAATAAATTATAGCTACAATCTGATTGGTTGCTATAGACAACATCTCCACTTTTTCAAATGCACAGTTTAGAAATATACCCCTAAATGTCTGTGATGATCCTGGCAGTTCTATAAGTATATATAGCTGCAACGGGCCTGTGTTGACCCTCTGAAACTCCCTCCCAACCTGCTTTCTCCAATGGCTGCTATTCGAATGACTATTTGCAAGTAAAGAAAGGAGAATTGTTACGTCAGTGCTGAACCATCCCAACATGTTCAGTCTCCATTCTGCAGGAAGATTTTGTATGTATTTTCTATTTCTTTTAGGAATTTTAACCTTTGCTCGGAAAGAATCCATCCTCCACTTAATGCAACTGTGAGAGGCTTCCGACACCTAAACTACACACTTGTCTTTAACCCTCTTTCCAGGTCAGTCATATGACCTAAAGCAACAGACACATTATAAGGGTTGTGTAATAAAACTCATTATTCCTGTGAAACCACGATAGATGAGTTTTTCTCTTTTGCCAATGGCATAATATGCAAATGAGAGGGAGGAGAACGATTGAGCTGGAGTTCTGGTGCTTAGAAATGTTATGTCTGCTTGTTTGCAGTCTGGATCCAATTCAAATGGGTACCCAGTACCCAGCCTACAGCTTCCCAATAGACAGCTGGCAATGAGGCTGCACCTCTGGGAGGTTAATCTACTCCCAATAGAAGTTGGGAATCGGACGTGCTCCTCCTTCAGGACTCTTAGCCCTCGCAAAGGGAATTTAAAGGAATTTTTACCATTAACTTCTTCATAGTCCTTGTACTAAAACTTGGAACCCTTTGAATGGCTATGGTGAGATTCTTGCCTTGTCTAAGTGAGATTATTTTACAATACAAATTAAAGAGTGGGCAAACCTGCAGTTGGACATTAGTAGATATATCAAATATCGTCTATAGCTAATCCATGTGCTTGAAATAACTTAAGCGTTTATACTAAAAGGAGATGTTCAACTTAATTCAGGGTGGTCTGTAGGGGGCAGGTGGTGTTACAGTACAAGGAACAGTTGGTAACCACATATGAAAAGTACTTATTTCACACATAGGCTGCGCTCCTGTGGCTCAGACATCCCATACAAGAGAGCCCTGGAAACACGGGAAGGATGGAACAGAGGTGAGGCACAAGGGCAGCAGTGGGTAACAGGCACAAGGGCAGCAGTGGGTAAGAGGTACAAGGGCAGCAGTGGGTAAGAGGCATGAGGGCAGCAGTGGGTAAGAGGCATGAGGGCAGCAGTGGGTAAGAGGTACAAGGGCAGCAGTGGGTAAGAGGCATGAGGGCAGCAGTGGGTAAGAGGTACAAGGGCAGCAGTGGGTAAGAGGCATGAGGGCAGCAGTGGGTAAGAGGTACAAGGGCAGCAGTGGGTAAGAGGCATGAGGGCTGTCACCAGGGCAGAAAATAGGAATCGGAGTAACTGGAAAAAATTATGTTCTGACATGAGGCAAAAGGGCAGGAATAAGGTAACCAGCTGTAGTGTAAAGGCAACAGGGATGTGGTTCATAGGTGGGTCAACTAGGCAATGGACAGAAGAGAAATGGGAGACAAAAGGGACAGAGATTAGGCAAGAATCAGGCGAGTCCTAGAGCAGATACAAGATAAGGGGACAAAATGGGGCAAAGAGACACACAGAGGCGGGCAGCATTTTCGGAAACAGCTTGCCAATAAACTGCAATGGAGAGTGCCCCAGCTGTCTTAGATGCCAATGGTTGCATGTCAACCAACTGGCCCAAATTAGATGGGACAGTCACAGTTTGAGAGCTCTGTCCTGCCATAGGACGGAAAGTTGGGAGGTGTGTCCTGTTCACCCATACTCTGCATAGCATGGTGAATGGGCGCCCGAACCTACCACTGTCGCACAGGGCATTTAAAAGTGCTTTTAGGGGAGGTGTAGTGTACATGGAGTCATCCAGCACATTGTAAAATCTGCACATGCCCCGTTGATGCGTGACTACTTGTGTTTTTGCAGTGGCGCTCATATGTTTGTTCCAACTCCCCAACTTAAAAACTTGGGGGTTATGCAGTTGTCATCTTAAAAAAAATAATATGTTTTGCATCTCTCTGGGGCAGGTAAAATTCTGAGTGACAGGCGTCCAGTTTCCATGGTTACAGAAACGTACAGTTTAGCAGAAACAGACATGTACAATTTAATATCATGCTTCATATATGAAACAAATACTTTTTTGGATTCAGTGGTTCATGAAGGGTTAAAGGAAAACCAACAAAGAAAAAAAAAAACACAGTCATATAATCTCATAACCAAATATGACTAAAATAACCAACTGCACTGCAATCACTGCTGTAGGTAAGAAAAAAAATGATGTCGATCTTTCAAGCTCATAGGGAGTCAAGTAAGCAGAAAGTCCTGACGAGCCCCTGACAAATTAACTGTCACTCGCCTCAATACGTTTATCAGGCTCTTAATGTCATTCGTTCTCCGCCAAGGTTGTACTGTCTCAGGTTATTACACTGTGTGCTCGCAAAGGTCACCAAAGAGCTTACACAAACTTCCTGAACGCTCAGCTATCTCCCCCCAGTGACATGTGCAGACCTGTGAGACTTTCATTGCATTTTTTTTTCAGAAAACAAAACATATCAGCAAAAAAAGAAACAGATTAAATCGTATTTTATTTATCTTTTCTTATGTACAAATGCCTCAAGTCTTTAAAAGAACATGACATAAGATTGAAATTTATTTTAGATATTTTGTAACACAGAGAGGTGAACCATTTTGTTAGTCTTCACTAGGAGTCTATATGGCGAAAAGCCATATCTCCAGCTTCGCACTATACATCCAGGGGCACTGTGGTCGCAAGCTGTAACCCCCGCTGGCGATAAGATTATACAGGTCTCGATAGAATAAGCTTCACCATTCAAAAACATGAGGAGGCGGTAGATAGAGGAGGGGAGAGGGAGGCGGTAGAGAGAGGGGAGGGGAGAGGGCAGTGTTATGGAGAGATCAGGAGAGGGTGGCAGTAGGGAGAGGAGGGGAGAGGGAGGCGGTAGAGAGCGAGGAGGGGAGAGGGCAGTGCTATGGAGAGATCAGGAGAGGGAGGCAGTAGAGATAAGACAAGAGAGGGTGGCAGTAGGGAGAGGGCAGTGCTATGGAGAGATCAGGAGAGGGAGGCGGTAGAAAGAGGACAAGAGAGGGTGGCAGTAGGGAGAGGGCAGTGCTATGGAGAGATCAGGAGAGGGAGGCGGTAGAGAGAGGACAGGAGAGGGTGGCAGTAGGGAGAGGAGGGGAGAGGGCGGTGCTAGAGAGAGGAGAGGAGAAGAGGGGAGAGGGAGGCAATAGGGAGAACACGGGAGAGGGAGGCGGTAGGGAGAACACGGGAGAGGGAGGCGGTAGGGAGAGGAGGGGAGAGTTCGGTGCTAGGGAGAGGAGGGGAGAGGGAGGCGGGAGGGAGAGGACGGGAGAGGGAGGCAGTAGGAAAAGGAGGGGAGAGGGCGGTGGTAGGGAGAGGAATGCAGAGGGTGGTGCTAGGGAAAGGAGAGGATAGGACAGCGGTAGGGAGAGAAGGGGATAGGGTGGTGCTAGTGAAAGGAGGGGAGAGGGAGGCGGTAAGGAGAAAATGAGAAAGGGAGGCAGTAGGGAAAGGAGGGGACAGGGCAGTGGTAGGGAGAGGACAGGAGAGGGAGGCAGTAGGGAGAACATGGGAGAGGGAGGCAGTAGGGAGAGGAGGGGAGAGTTCGGTGCTACGCAGAGGAGGGGAGAGGGAGGCGGGAGGGAGAGGACGGGAGAGGAAGGCAGTAGAGAAAGGAGAGGAGAGGGCGGCGGTAGAGAGAGGAATGCAGAGGGTGGTGCTAGGGAAAGGAGAGGATAGGACGGTGGTAGGGAGAGAAGGGGATATGGTGGTGCTAGTGAGAGGAGGAGAGAGGGAGGTGGTAGGGAGAAAATGAGAGAGGGAGTCAGTAGGGAGAAAATGAGAGAGGGAGGCAGTAGGGAGAACATGGGAGAGGGAGGCAGTAGGGAGATGATGGGAGAGGGAGGCAGTAGGGAGAGGCGGGGAGAGGGAGGCAGTAGGGAGAGGCGGGGAGAGGGAGGCAGTAGGGAGAGGAGGGGATAGGACGCCGGTAGGGAGAGAAGGGGATAGGGTAATGCTAGTGAGAGGAGGAGAGAGGGAGACGGTAGGGAGAAAACGAGAGAGGGAGGCAGTAGGGAAATGAGGAGAGAGGGCAGCGGTAGGGAGAGGACAGAAGAAGGAGGCAGTAGGGAGCGGAGGGGAGAGAACAGCGGCAGGGAGAGGAGGAGAGAGGCTGGTGGTAGGGAGAGGAGGGCAGAAGGAGGCAGTAAGGAGAGGAGGAAGGTTGGATGTTTTATCCGCTTTTTCAAACAGAAAAAGAAAAGTTTAAGCTCCTAATGAAATAACCCTTTGGACCTCTCATAGAAACAGATCCGCTCATAGAACCAAAAACGTCCATCTGTGTAATGGTAGGGGTAGCCGTACTTAGGTCCAAGACGTGCGAGACATATCACGGACTGTAAAGACAATTTGTAATTCTCTTAAGCGTTTAAAGTTTCACTACTTAAGACAGCTACATTTTTATGAACCACAGAAACCAAAATATCAGGTCCCTTCTCCCCCAAAGGTGCATGCCCTCTTCACAAAATGCACTAGTGCCAAAAAAACAGCATTCAACATTTTGGGTTTCAGGATTTCAGAGGCAAGGCTCCAGGACAGGGGTCTACATCCCCCCTTTGTTGCAAGGCTATGGTTACCTCTTTTATCTTCCATACCACAGACCCTTTCACTGTAGGAGTCTTCAGGCCCTTCTTTTACACAAAGCTAGGGATGGCTTCTTCTTCCTGGGGTCAATTGAAGTCTTCCCCAGCAGCTGAAAATTTGGAACGCCCCAAAAAAGGGATTTTCCGAAATAATGGAAAGGGGAGGGGTGTAGGTGTTGGTAACATGACAGAGCCAATCCACCAACCCCAAACATAGGGAGCACATACCCAAAAGGGCCAGTTTAAACCTGCAAAAAAAGCCTTACAACTAAACACGAGGAAGGAGAGACATGCAATACAGAAATAAAATAAATAAATAGAGTGCCATTACGGTCCCAGCCTTAAATAAGACGGGGGGAAAAAAACGAGTACCTGTGCAATAGTGCCCCAAAATAATTTGCACCTCCCCAAATGCCTCGCACCCTAGGCTACAGCCTTGTCAGCCTTTTGAATAATCAGACCCCGAACGCCTGGTGTTCTACTCAACGTGCCTGTTGGGGCACCTCTGGAACGGCATCAACCCGGGCACACAGCACCTCGGGTTACCAACGACCATCCAGAGGATAATGGGACACTACCTCACCTCCATAGGGTCCCTTAAAGATAGCTTTAAATGTTTTGGTTACAAGCCAATTTACACCTGATCTTAGTCAAAAGGCTGGGAAGTCAATGTCAGCTCTTTCTCTCCCTGAGAAACATAGGCTAATGAGAATATATCAACGTACCCTCACATTCATTAGAACCACTAAAATACCCAGGACAAAGGTTAAAAAATATTAAAAGAAACACACACAGCCTAACACATCCAGATGACGCCACTCAGTCATCACAAAGCATATCACACGTCTGGAAACGAAAACATCTGAAGTCACAAGTAGTCACTCAAATACCGCCAATAACAGACAAATGTAAAAACAAAAGCATGTCAAAGTGTAATGTGGAACGAAACACAGCCCAAGGGCCTGACATTCCAGGTCATGGATTAGCTGTGTATAACAATGGTCAAGGCCAAAACTGCTAGAAATTAACTTCCAGCGGCTAAAACCATATTTAAAAAAAGATAAAAAAAAGACAAGTGGGAAAAAGCAGAAACGCAAAATAACAAGCTGGTGACTAGTACGCTTTCAGTATTAGTTGCCTCTGGGTGTTTCTAAAAAGCACTTGAGTGTTATATAGAACGCAATGTCCGACCTCAATGTCAAAATAGAGACGGCATGGAGGGGGGACTATAGAATGTTCCATGTTTCTTAGCACCTTATAGCGCTTCCATTCTTATGCAGTATGTTTGTGCAATGGGGCTCAGTTATGGTATTTTGTAACTTTTTGGTTAGTACTGATTCATTTTGACCACTGAAATAATTATCAACCACTTTATTGTATCTTGTCCTTTAGTCCTAGCCACAATATACGAGGGTGAGTCAAAAATTATGTGCTGTAGAATTTATTTTAATCATCTTTCAGAAATGACAAATACATTATTTTTCAACATAATCTCCCTGCTTTGTCCATCTGTCAACAAGTTTTCGTATTTCCCTCATTAAAAAATGTTTT
This sequence comes from Mixophyes fleayi, assembly GCF_038048845.1. NCBI lineage: Eukaryota > Metazoa > Chordata > Amphibia > Anura > Limnodynastidae > Mixophyes > Mixophyes fleayi. The sequence goes on from NC_134406.1 coordinate 267,881,316, forward strand.
AAGTTGAGCTGCGAGCCACGAATAAAACCCGCTGTCTTCACCTCTTAATCAGACGTGAATCTTTGTCCTCATAGGGCTTCTTTCAGAGGACCTAACAGGTGATAGTCCGATGAGGACTAGAGGGAGGATGCTTTAACACCTCAAAGTCTTTGGAGAGTGTCGTGAGTATGAACAGCGGTGTGCGGATGTGCATTGTCATACAATAACACAACACCCCTGGAGAGCAGTCCTCTGCAATTTTAGGCTTCAGCTCTTCAATGAGTATCTCACTGTAACGAGCACTGTTGATTGTTGAACCTTTTTCCTGATAATGTTCCAATACTGGCCCTTGAGAATCCCAGAAAACTGTAAGCATCAATTTTCCAGCTGATGGTTGATTTTTGAACTTTTTCTTGGTTTGGCGATTGAGGATGTTTCCATTCCATACTCTGCCATTTACTCAGGCTCATAGTGACGAATCCATGTAGCCAGTAATGATCCTTTTTAAGAAACTCTAGCGTATCGATCCAGATTTTGTTTGCAGATGTCCAAACACTTCTGTTTGTGCTCTTGTTGTTTCGGCACCCATCTCGCACAAACTTTTCAAAGCCCAGGACTGTTGTGGATTATTGCACAGGCAGAGCCATGGCTGATTTTCAAAATGATTTGCAACATAATCCACTGTCACTCGTCTATCCAACAGAATCAGTTCACGTGCATGCTCAATGTTCTCATCAGTCGTGGACGGGCGTCCGGCTCCTTCTTCATGGCTGACACTTGTACGACCTTCCTTGAACTTCTCTATCCATTCATACACACTTCTTCGAGACAAAACACTTTCTCCATACTGTGCACAAAGTCTTCAATAAATATCGACACCAGACATACCCTCAGACCACAAAAATCGAATCACTGCACGCTGCTCTTCTTTCATGCAAATCACAAGTGGGGCAGACATTTTTTCTTGCTCTGCAGTCACAGATGAACTTACGTAACACATTCAAACATGCACAGCAGTGACTGGGGAGACAGCAAATTAGTGCAGAAAGCGTTGATAAGAGAGTGCGGCCAACAGAAGTTTTAATACACCTGGAGAGCGGATAATTTTTGACTCACCCTCGTATTTACAGCAGCTAAGCACTGCGACCATGCGCTCCCTTGCATGCAGGAACAGGCTAGCCTGGCGGTCGCGGGGAGACGATAAGCCTGGCCCTCAAGATCACATTGGCGCCTTTTACAAGAACATTATGAAGCATTAGTAGAATGCCGTGATTCCTATAGTAGTTTAAAACTATGTTAAATCACACATATTTGGTATTTAAATAAAATTATTATATTAATAACTAGGACATATCTTTGGAGGATGCGCTAAATAATCCCGACTGAGTAGAACCATGAAACTTTTTTAAAAAAATTAAAATTATCAAATTTTGTCTATATAGTCCTAGTAATCCTGAGAAAAGAAACAGCTGTTTATACAAAAATGCTACAAAATAAAATCCCTGACTTTCACTAAAACAGAATATTAAATTCAATGAGAAACTAGAAAATACCAAAAATACAACAAATAGCCTGGGAAAAAACTGCAAATACTTCCATTCAATAAGTCTTTTTCTCTCTCATGTGATTTCAAAATTGTTACGTTCCCTCCATATTATTGTGCTGTTTCCTGTTCTAACAATTTGCCAAGTTCTTGCTCTTTCATTTGTCTAATTGTCTGTCCTAATTATTTATTGAATCTTCTAATGGTCTGATTGTTACAGACACAGCTATAAGTATCATAAGGTCTCAGGTGACCTCTCTTTCTAACATGCAGCCTGCTTAAGAAATTCCCCAGCACTACCACCTCATACAGTGACTGCAGGAGGAAGAGCACAGTGATACTAGGTACAATCACTGGGTGCTTCCTCCTGCGCTGTATGAGGAGAGTCTCAGGGACTGACACTTTGAGAAGAGGATATAAAGAGGGTTTGTTACATTGTAGCAAAGTCACAAGGTGATTGATCTATAACCAGCACAGATATGACATGTATCCCATACACAGGTATAGTATGTATCCCATGCACAGATATGACATGTATCCAATACACAGGTATGGTATGTATCCCATGCACAGATATGACATGTATCCAATACACAGGTATGGTATGTATCCCATGCACAGATATGACATGTATCCCATGCACAGATATGACATGTATCCCATGCACAGATATGATATGTATCCCATGCACAGATATGACATGTATCCCATGCACAGATATGACATGTATCCCATACACAGATATGACACATATCCCATGCACATATATGACATGTATCCAATACACAGGTATGGTATGTATCCCATGCACAGATATGACATGTATCCCATGCACAGATATGACGTTTCTGTTACTTTAGCTAATTCAAACACCCACTTTCTGGGTTTGGGTTCCCGATAAGTGACATCTACTCTGACTGCCCACCTCTTCCCAGGTACAGGTGGGTTACAGAAACATTGGTCCATCTCTCACCACCTCCTCATACACTCACTAGGGCATATTTACTAACATTTAAAGCCTATCAGCAATGAGCTTTTATTTGTGTAGCTCAAGTTAAACACAAAAACAAGAGTCTGATTGGCTGCTGTAGATGAATGCATTTCATTAATTAAATCAGTCCTAAGTGCGGGAAAGGAACCACCGAGGGCTCAGGTGGCTTATCGGGCAGGAATGGTCCTACCTGGTCATCATTGTAATGCTCTCATTGGTCCATCTGGTCCAATGAACGCTCTCTGATTGGCTACAGCTTGATTTTATCTCCACATCAAAATGTGTGTTGACACCACAATATTCTATCACTATGCCAGTTATTGGCTAAGAGCGTCCTTCCTGAGTGGGGCCTAGCTGTCTGATGCTGTTGGTAAAATTTAGATTATTTATTCCTGGACGAAATATCTAGATAAACTTCCAAGGCCAGCAGAGCGGCTGCAGAGCCTTTCACACCTGCAAAATTTATTTTTTTTACATATCCTGAAAGATCTGTCTTGGCCAACTGCTTTCAAAATAACACTATTTGCTCCATTCAGGTACACTTTAAAAAAAAAATATATAATTAATTAAAGGGGTAGGCGCAGAAGTCAAAGAGACTCTGGAGTGACTTCGTTCAATAGCATGATGGAGCATAAGTGGCCGCACAAAGCCTCTTGTACAGCAAGAAGAATGAGGGCTTAACCATGCACATTTTATTCCGTTCATAAATGATCCCTATAATACATTTACAGATACCAGACGGTTGTTAGCCTCAGAAATGTGCGCAATAAATGCTGCATGCAAAGTAACAAATGCATATCCACACACTGCAACAAACGTTTTGGATAAGTGTTAGACCAGAGAATCCAGCTTTTTACCCAGCGCAGTTCATTTTGAGGTTAATGAAAACACACATCCCTATTAACACCATATACTTAAATAATAAAAAAAACACACTTACCCTTAACAATTGATTCAGCTGCATATAAATCTCGTTTGTAAGTCACCTAGAGCACAAATAAATGCCGTTAATTACGGTGAACAGGAAGGGATTATAGGTCAATAAAACAGTGCCCCAAAGCAGTCGTTTCTATTGGCAGTGCTATAAACCGATAATTTTTTCAATCTGTCGTTTAGCCGTACAATAAATATAGAGCGGTGAATTAATAAGAGGAGGTTTATTTAACAAAAAGAGAAGTCCAAAAATATTATGGTGCGTTATATAGTGTATAATTCCCCTACTACTGTGATATGGGGTTATAAGAAATCACCAAGGAATTATCTGACCATCTAAAATTGGAAATCTCGTTATGAAGTCATCTAATAGGGTGTAGGTTTACCACATACAACCACTACGACCTGGATGCGCCATGAGTTTACCAATGTCTGCACAAGATCTGCGTCTCTCATCCACCCTCATTACATCCTCCCATTCCCTGTTACAGGACTTTTTTCGGGCTGCACCCACTTTATGAAATTCTCTCCCTCGCACAATAAGACTCTCCTCTGGTCTACAAACTTTCAAGCGTTCTCTGAAAACCTACCTCTTCAGATATGCTTATAATATTCCTCAACCAGCCTCTTAACCTCACTACCTTACCCTATTACCACCCGTTACACAATTTCACAAGACAACTACCCCCAACATTGTTGTGTGACGGGATCATCTAGCCTATGAGTCACTTTTACCTTTGCAGCCTGGCTGGGCCGAAATGCAAAATTTAGACTTAGCCTCATGTATCAAACTCCCATTGTCCCATAGATTGTAAGCTTGTGAGCAGGGTCCTCTCACCTCTTTGTCTGTTTTACCCAGTTTGTTTATTAGTTTATTATGTTTGTCCCCAATTATAAAGCGCTACGGAATATTTTGGCGCTATATAAATAAATGATGATGATGATGATGATGAGGGTTGTAGACAGGGTGCAGTTACACCGGTCATGGGACGCATTTCACAGTAAGGGGGAGATTTATCAAACCTTCTAAAAATGGAAAAGTGTAAATAATAAATATAATAATAAATTATAGCTAGATTCTGATTGGCTGCTGTGGTTTGATACATGGTTTGATACAATTATCCCTAGGAGTACATTATCTCATATACCATACCCTGTTTGTACAAATTAAAGGTGCATTATTCCTTATTAGACAGGAAAAGTGTTTTTGTGACAAGGAAATACAGATATTTGAGTATTTTAAATACCCTGGTGTTAAATTATGTTTTGGTATACTTTGTTTTTTTGTTTAATTATGTTATTTTATGTTATGTTAATTTTGGTTCACTATAGTTATATTTGTCCCTCCAATACGGATGAGGCATGTCCCAACGTGGCCACGGTATTGAGAGATATTATCTCATACTTGCCAACTCTCCCGGAATGTCTGGGAGACTCCCAAATTTTGGGTGAGTCTCACGGACTCCCAGGAGAGTATGGCAATCTCCCAAATTCTGTCCAACATGCCACGCCCCTCGGTGTAAAATTACTCGTTTGCGTCATTACATCACCGGGGGCGGGTCCAAAATGACGCAATTTTGGTGTCCCGCCCCCCTCACGCCCACCTCCCCCGAGAGGCTCCCGGAAGCCAACTTCAGAAAGTTGGTAAGTATATATTATCTTTGATGACTGTTGAGGTCAAAGAGTCACAAAGATGACAATATCTTCCTCAGCAGTTTATACGGTACGGGTCTGATTCATTAAGGAAAGTAAGGCAAAAAAAAATAGTAAGTTTTCACCTGGACAAACCATGTTACAATGCAAGGGGTGCAAATTAGTTTATTATTTTGCACATAAGTTAAATACTGGCTGTTTTTTCATATAGCACGCATATACTTGATAGCTTTATTTTTGCACTGAAATTTAAAGCTGATCTAGGACATGACCTACCCCAACTATAAAGCTGTCCTCACATTTTAAATCCCCCCTCTAGTGTAGCATGGTTTTGCCCAGGTGCAAATTTACTCATTTTTATTTTTTTTGCTTTACTTTCCTTAATGAATCAGGCCTTACATGTTTATATATTATTCATGTACTATAGTGACATTAACACGGCCTACAACAAGAAGCTCTGGGGTTACCCTTTAAACCTGTTCTGTACAGACTGGAAGAATTTTCCAGCGTCCCGTAATTGAGGCGATTGAGCAACGTTGGGGATTTCTACGCAGTGGCCGCGTTTCCTCCACAAAATGTGCAACAGCTTAAACGTTACACCAGAAACAAAACAAATCATCCAGCCAATTACAGTTACATACACACGTCCTCAGCAGAAAGCTTAGGGGTGGCATTGCATGCTGTGTGCTTGTAGGAGCTAAGTGTAAATCAAACATTCAATGTGAGGTAACATCCAGTAATATTGCATTTACCTTCCAGACATCGGGTGGAGCTTCAAGTAGCTTTGCCTTCGTCTGACTGTAAGCCAGAGCCAAATGTAAGCACTCGGTGCCAAAATCCAAGTCGTACTGTGTGCACTGTTGACAGGGAAAAGAAAAAAAAGCATTTAGTCAGAACAATCTATCAAATAAATATTTTTTTCCATGAATATGCTTTATTTTCGTCTGGCTTTACCTGGAGAGACGAACAGTGAAACAAGCAGATTACTCCCTTTCTTGGGGCTATGGAATCTCACATTTACTCAAATGCCTTCAATTTAAATCTTTACGAGCAAGAAAATTGCTGCAATTTCTGCAGATTGCTTCTTGGCAGCCTTGTAGCTGGGTGTTCACTAATACCTGTTATGGATGCATATATACACATACATATATATATGTATATATATATATATATATATATATATATATATATATATAGATATATATATAGATATATATATATATATAGATATATATGTGTGTGTATAGGAAACAAACAAGACATTGGATCTTCTGCACTCACAATATTTATGCTATATGGGCTACTACAAGCTGTACTCTGTATTAACACCAAGAAATGTTAGGTCCACATATTGCAATAACAATAAGCCGACTATCCCACGCCACAGTCAACCCTCTCCGGCCTACACTAAATACAAACACAAATTCAATTTAAACGTTGACATGTTCAGTGCTATGCTTTTTAACTGGGTTGAGTCTTACCTGCAGGTAGCTTTTAAAGGCAATTACTCCCCAACGCAATAACACTGGGGGAAGCACTTGCCACAAGTTGGATGGGGATATTTCACTGTGCAAAAAAAAAAAATTTTGGTTCACAAAGGAATTTCTATCGATAAGGAAGCGGCACACGTTGCAATTCACAAATGAGTATTTTAAAGTCACCTTAATTTCAAAACACTTTGGTAGTCAATGAAGTTCAAATGTAAGAATAAGTTCAGAAGCAAAGCAGCTGACTGATGGTATAGTGGCATTAATAAAAAGCATAGAAGGTACGCAAAAAGGTAAGAAATAGATTTAGAACAAGTTGTAGAAGGGCGTGCAGAAAATTTGATTAATCATTGCTTTAACCGGTCCACATGCAGGACATCAGCGTGCAGGACAACTTATGTAGGCGATTATATAACATTTTAAGGTGTGTTTTGCCAAAGCAAAATAAACTCTTGCACTCGGTCAATTCCTGTCCATAAGTACGTAAGGTATAAGCCTTACACTCTTCTCGTGTCATCACCTGATACAGTACGTACAGTACAGACAGATCTGTTACAGCTCGTTGGTAGGGTGCAGTACTGCGCACAACCTCTAGATGGAGCTCTCTCATGCCTCCACATAAAGATGTGATGTGCACAGAAATATAGCAGTAAGGACATAAAACACCTTAGTACCTGCAGGTAATCGTGCATCATTACTGACATTTCATCAAAACATTTATCATATAACTAAACATTTTTGTCTGATATATGCTCTAGTACAGGGTTTGCCAAAATCATTCCACAGAACAGTGCAGGTTTTCTAGGTCACAGGTGATATAATTACTACCTCCTGTGGATCGGATACAATGTATCAGTCAGTAATGAATACACCTGTGCTCCAGCAAGGAGATATGGAAAACATGTACTGTTAGGGAGCCCTGGGGACCAGGTTTGGGTTACACTGGGCCCTTTTATTGACTTAACTACAGCATATAGTTCACTTTTATCAATGTTTCTAATAAAGCTCATTCTAACCAAAAAATACCACAAATGGCACATCGTCGGGATCAGAAAAACTACGTATATTATGGGACTGATTTAGAGTTTGATGTACGTCCATTTTTGTGGTGCAAATACACTGATCAGCCACAACATTAAAACCACTGACGAGTGAAAAGATTAATATTGATTATCTTGTTACAATTACACCTGTCAAGGGTTCAGATATATTGGGCATCAAGTGAACAGTCAGTTCTTGAAGTTGATGTGTTGGAAGCAGGAAAAATGGACAAACGTAAGGATCTGAGCGACTTTGACAAGGGCCAAATTGTGATGGCTGGATGACTGGGTCAGAGCATCTCCAAAATGGTATGCTGTGGTTAGTACCTATCAAAAGTGGCCCAAGGAAGGACAACCGGTGATCCGCCGGCCAAGGGTCATTGATGCGCGTCGGGAGGGAAGGCTAGCCCGCCTGGTCCAATCTCACAGAAGAGCTACTGTAGCACAAATTGCTAAAAAAGTTAATGCTGGCTGTGATAGAAAGGTGTCAGAACACACAGAGCATCGCAGCTTTCTGCGCAGCCGCAGACCGGTCAGAATGCCCAGGATACGAGATGACGATGAGACCAGCAGCACTATCTAGCCACTTCTGATTGGCTGTTTGTATATAGACCCCTGCAGCTGATAATACATTCATTCAGAGGTGTCTTGAGATACACGTGTCTCCACATATACATGTAAGCTTATTATTTTTGTGACGGGATATTTACGCGTCTGTTCGGGGCGCAAAATGGGTCAAACACGCCGCTTAATCCATTTCACACTTGTCTTTCAATGCCCGTTTGTAACATTGTACCTACGACAAAATAATAAAATGAAGAAAATTCTATCAATAAGAAAACAAAACAATTATGTCCATTCTGTGATACGATCTTATGTATTTAGTTACAGAATGTACCTATGTCTAAGTATTTTACAATAGCCCCCACCAGGATCAGACAAAGGCTGTGGAATATACCTTGCCTCTCCCAAAAATGTTTAGGATGTTATCATTATCATTCCTCAGATAGCTTTATTCAGCAGGAAACACTCTGCAGTGCTTTGTGTCTCCAGTCTGGAACGACTGATACTTCCGTTTTAAAACAATTAAAGCCCTCATTTCTGTAAGATCCCTTCCTTACATGGATCAAAGGGAGAACAATCGGGGGAACTGCCAAGCATTGAGGATCTTGCTGTATTTCTGCATCGTGACTGTTCCAGGGATTATGTGGTATAAATATACGCTGCAAAATTAGATGAAATAATTACAAATGGTCACTGACTATTGTAGGATTTGCACAGAAGGTAGAGTATTATAAAGGGCACTGGTGGTATTTCTTCCTATAGTAGGTTTGTGCACCACCATGGGATATAAAAAATTGTTGGATCTCGGAAAGAATATCTTAATATGCTGTATTAAAACTGGTGACCTTTTCTGTTTTGCCCTTCCGTCAGGGTCGTCTTTCCCCACAAGCATAGTGGCCCCATAGGAAGGGCCCAATAGAAAAAAAATCTATTCACCCATGTATCAAGCAAGGCACAGCATGTTTTTTTAATGTTTAATGACTTTTGTTTCAGGTACCAATAAATATAAACTTAATTTTATTGATAATTTACATTTTTATTCCTGTGAGTGGTTGTGTAGGTAGGGGCCCCAGTGCACTGCTTTGCCCGGGGGCCCATAATGTTGTTAAGATGGCCCTAACTTCCGTGGATGTCAGAACAATTTAGTTTAGTCAGGAAAAAAAAAAATGAAAAGGTGACCGATACCACCAGCCATATTTCTGTGAAAGTCTGGCACCTACCCCAAATGTCTTTAACTGACCAACACTTACCTCTATAACCAGGCTATTCTCCAAAGATACAGATTTGCCTAATCATAAATCAACATTTTAATATTTGTTTCACGTTATCCTATTAAACATTATCTCTAGATGTCGCCATGTACTGTAAACGTTAACATGCAGTCTGTCATTCCGTAACACATTTATACGCCATTCCCATTGTCTGAGTGTTTCCCGATATAAAGGAAAAACAAAGCGATTACAAGCTGCAAACTCTCACACTCCTAAGGACATCGCAGGACCAGAGTATCCTTGGAAGTGTTTGAAATCTAAATTCCGTTTCAAAGTTTGCTTTGATGAAATGAATGTGAGATAAATACACTTTCCTTATCCTAGTGCCAGCTCTAGCTTGAAAGGGCCCTAAAAAAATTAAATGTCGATGTGGCCACTATCTGAACAGTGATTGTTTATCTACTCTGTATAGGAAGGAAACTTTTATCAGATGGTAATCATGTACTTCAAGGGGGGGTCATATAATCAGCATCGTAGGGGAGAAAGAATCCATGGGAAGTCTCTCATATATCACATTCCACAATCATGTACAGAAAGGTCCCCGAGTATCAGAAAATAACATCCTATTGTTTATAATACTTAGAAGCAGAGTACAAATCAATGCAACATTAGGCAGGGAGGAGCGATTTTGACAGTTATGTTCCAGAAATTCAAGGTAACAACAGTAAAAAGGAAGTGCCACAAAATAAAATTAATATAAGTGACAGTAGACGGAACAGAGCAAAATTTATAATGTATCACACATGTGGCATGATCACACAGTTCAGAGATTGTGTCCTATGTCCATGTATTGATGCCTACGGAGGTGGCCATTTTCATGGAGACCAACATTTAATCAAAGACTGACAGGTAAGACAACATGACTTCAGTAATGGAGACAGAAATGTAAAAGACACTTCAGTCTCTAGAGATTCATTAGCTGCTTTTCTTTAACGCATAGTTGCCTATTCTCCCGGAATGTCCGGGAGACTCCCGCATTTCTGGGAGACCTCCCGGGCTCCTGGGAGAGCAGGGCAACCTCCCGGTTCTTGCCCCCACAATAGATAAGTGGTGGGGGCGAGGCTAAATTATGCAAATATTGTGTCATCTTAGCCCCACCCCCTGTAATTGGCCAAAATTGTTACAATTTGTAACATGCCCACCGCCCCAGGGATCTCCCTGAAGCCGACAAGGAAAAGTTGGCAAGTATGAGGTATCAGAGCTGGATTTGAAATAATGGCAAATTAGACATAAGCCTGGAGGGCGGAGGAGGATAAAAATGGGCATAAACAAACCAAAGAAAGAAATAACATAACAACCGATCGTTTTTAATCAAATTGTGACATACACAAATCGTGCATGGGTGACAATGTATTACGGGGGTGAACTCGTTTGTGTGCGGAGTGCACGATCTAGGGGAACTATGCGGCGACGTAACATCATGGATTTCTCAGTGCACCCCATCCAGGTGCGCAGCACGATCTACGTATCTGTGGACACGTAGTACCCGGAAATGCGCACTGCCGGACATCACAGACAATGACAATTGAATGCCACCAAAAACGTCTGCACTCATCGATACTATGATAGAGAAAAACATTAAAGTTGAGATACTGAACTTTGTATCAAGTGTATTCTAATCCTGTGATACAATGTATCACTGCAGCCTGGGTTTGTGTCTGTGTTGGAATCCCCATGAGACTCCAAGTATCACCCTGCTAAATAATCCTTACACCCCAATCATTGGGGGAGGAAGGGAGGCACTTCTGATACTTCAGTGAGGGGGAGGGCAGGGGGGTCATGCCAAATATTATTGTGGATGGCATGCCAGATCTAATCAGTGAGGAAGAGTTCAGGTGTAACCAGATCATCATCATCATCACCATTTATTTATATAGCGCCACTGACTCTGCAGCGCTGTACAGAGAACTCACTCACATCACCCTGCCCCATTGGAGCTTACAGTCTAAATTCCCTAACACACACACACACATACACACAGACAGAAACAGACAGACTAGGGACAATTTGGATAGCAGCCAATTAACCTACCAGTATGTTTTTAGAGTGTGAGGAAACCGGAGCACCTGGGGGAAACCCACGCAAACACGGGGAGAACATACAAACTCCACACAGATAAGGCCATGGTCGGGAATTGAACTCATGACCCCAGCGCTGTGAGGCAGAAGTGCTAACCACTAAGCCACCGTGCTGATTTCTACTCCTAATGCAACTAGTGTGTTGGAGGGGGGGACACAATGTAAAGCCAGTGAGTGGGGGGGGGGAGCACAGCAAGTATTAGCAGTGGAGAGGGCTGGTGTATCCAATGTGCAGGAAACGATGCAGATATAACTAGTGTGGGCAAACCAAGGGCCAATGCTGAGATCTCCAGACTGAAAACTGGGACACGCAGGAAGACAGACAGGTGCATCTGGGTCCATATAGACAAGCTGACGACGATCTGCTGCAGTAATGAAGATTATCCGCTAACGACCCGCACGAATCATGTGATGACAGCGATATGCATACATGACGGTGTGAGCCGAGGGTGATTAAACATGTAATAAGATGGATTATATTTGCTGCACAGTAATCCACCGTGAAATAAGCTCCCTGATGAAATCTGACACACAGAGAATTCTTCCGGATTCGTTGTTTTTTTAGGATACGGTTTAAATGACTTATAGCAAACATTCTTCACCCTGTCATAATTTCCCTACCCCCCCCCCCCCCAAACGACAGGACTTATTTAATATCCTGGATGAGGTCCTAGTGCCAACGAGCTAATCAAATACAGATCTATTTAACAAGTCAAGTTTATACAACAGACCACCAGTCTAGCTGGAAATTTGGTATCCATTATAACAACATTACAAGGTTTGCGTTATGTTGGCAGCCGCTCCTGGGGCACATGTGTTTGCAGAACTAAGTTGTTTTTAGATCTACTTCTCTGTGATCAGGTTTCCAGGTTTATTCTCCAGTGCGCACCCAGCGGAGGACACATTTATTCACAAATCTGTCTGTATATTTGCTGAGAGAACTGCATTACCGCTTGCTAGAAGAGATTGAAATGTCACATTCTGCTCGGCCGGACACCACAGAAGTGGTGCTTAATGGAAATAGGTTTATTTCTCTCTGCATAAAACCAGAGCCGGCTGCAATACACACAGAGATGCAGGGGGGTTAGATGGAGAATCTGGTGAGCGATCTAGGATTAGTTTTGCTGTGTATAGTTCAGGATCAGTATTATTATATATTTCTAAGGTGCCACAGTTTCCGTAGTGTTGGATACAGAAACAAGTAACAAATAGATGAGGTAATCATCATCATCATCAGCATTTATTTATATAGCGCCACTAATTCCGCAGCGCTGTACAGAGAACTCACTCACATCAGTCCCTGCCCCATAGGAGCTTACAGTCTAAATTCCCAACACACACACACAGACACACACACACACACACACACAGACTAGGGTCAATTTGTTAGCAGCCAATTAACCTACCAGTATGTTTTTGGAGTGTGGGAGGAAACCGGAGCACCCGGAGGAAACCCACGCAAACACGGGGAGAACATACAAACTCCTCACAGATAAGGCCATGGTCGGGAATCTAACTTATGATCCCAGTACTGTAAGGCAGAAGTGCTAACCACTATGCCACCGTGCTGCCCTGCCCTTATGGTAATACACATAAGTAGCACAGATGAGTGTGAGTAATGCTATGGGGACTCACACAGAGTGCAGCAAAAGATGTGAAAGAACGAACGAGGGAGTCAGACAGTAGACAGACATGGGACAATAGTTAGAGAGGACCCTGCCCGCAAGCTTACATTCTAGAGGGAGGGGGTGATGAGAGACAGTAGGGCCAGCTGGGACAAAAAGGAGATGGCAGGCGAGGAAGAGGAGGTGATTGATGGAATGGTTAGGAGGTGATAGAATAGGCGAGCTTGAAAAAGTGAGTCTTGAGTTGCTCCCATTCTGTGGAATTCCCTCCCTCGCACAATAAGACTTTCCTCTAGTCTTCAAACCTTCAAGAGTTCTCTGAAAACATACCTCTTTAGACAAGCTTATAATATTCCTCAACCACCCTCTTAATCTCTCTAGGTTACCCTATTACCACCTGTTACACAGCTAACACAAGACTACAACCCTTTGACCAACATTGCTGTGTGACTGAACACACAGCCCACTCAATACTCTACACTTTTGCATTCTGGCTGGACCAATATACAATATGATGTAGCACTAACCCATGTGTATCAAACCATTGTCCCATAGATTGTAAGCTTGCGAGCAGGGCCCTCTTACCTCTCTGTCTGTCTGTATTACCCAGTATTGTTTTATTACTGTTTGTCCCCAATTGTAAAGCGCTACAGAGTTGCTGGCGCATTATAAATATAATATATATTTCATCACTTGTACTGCACTGGTTTTGCCAAAAATAAAAAATTATTCCCATAATTACACAGCCACAAAAAATGACCGCAAAAAAGTAATCGACTATGGTCGCAAGAATAAAAAAACGTAAGCATAGAAATAGATTATCTTATCCTAAAAACCTGTCATCGCGGCGCCAGTATGGTTAAGGCAGCGATGCTCACCCAAAAGTTGTAAGGCTTAACTTCACTTAAATAATGGAGCATTTCCCTTTGTTTTTTCTTGCTCTTGCCATCCTGAGATGGTGATAGCAGAAAAAAAGGATTGCGGTGTTATATGTACCATCACGACCCTTGCACAATAGGCGAATCCTATTGGGACGTTACCTCCAGCGATACCATTGCTATAACCCCTTGATGGGGCAAAACAGAAAAAGAAAGCCCCATCACAGGCAAAAACACACAACTGACTTCCAGCTTGGCAGACTTGCTTTCCAGTAAATGCAATATGCGGATTGGTGGATACATACACAGGGACACTGATGTCACAGCAGCTCAAGTGACTGCAGTATTAGCTTCCTTGGGAAATTAGTGGGGTTTCAATAAGGAGGGGAATGCCAGGGGCAATGTGGGGAAATAAAATGGACATTTCTGATTGTAATTTGATATATTTCAGAGCTCATACCTATGATTTGATCAAGATCTGAAGCATGTATAGGTGCTGAAACTTTCTTTTTATATTGTATAGTCATATTTTTTAGTACAACATATAGCACGTTGGGATTTAAAACACATTATACACACAAATAGACATAAAGTAAATGTTCTGATCTGGTTTCAAAAGGAAGATGGAAAAAGACCACAAACTATAATTAGAGAACACAATAAAATGTATTTTAAACAGCGTTAGTGCGGAAATGCAAATAAATTGGAAGGATGTTAGGAAGCTGGGAAATGACTAATTTTAAATAAATAGTGAAATGAGACACCTAGAGAACTATTTATGACAAATGTTCTTGGCGAGTTATTTAGAATAAATAGTTCAATGGGAAAATTAAAAAAAAACATCTGTGGGCAGCACAGTGGCTCAGTGGTTAGCACTTCTGCCTCACAGTACTGGGGTCATGAGGTCAATTCCCGACCATGTCCTTATCTGTGTGGAGTTTGTATGTTCTCCCTGTGTTTGCGTGGGTTTCCTCCGGGTGCTCCGGTTTCCTCCCACTTTCCAAAAACATACTAGTAGGTTAATTGGCTGCTATCAAAAATTGACCCTAGTGTCTGTCTGTCTGTTTCTGTGTGTGAGTGTGTGTCTATATTAGGGAATTTAGACTGTAAGCTTCAATGGGGCAGGGACTGATGTGAATGGGTTCTCTGTACAGCGCTGCGGAATTAGTGGCGCTATATATAAATAAATGATGATGATGATGATCTGTAAATGTGAATAGGAAATATAAAAAGAAAACATTATGACCGTGTGGAAGGATCGCACTGTACGCAAACTCCATTTATTCCAAAGAAGGTTTCCAGCAGTCCGTGCAGGTCTCCTATAAACTCATTGTAATCTCAGTGTGTGATTCTATCTCAATAAAAACATTATTCTACAGTCTCTGTATCTTATTACACAAAGCAATAAACCTTCTCCGCGGCCAGCAGTTAGCTGCAGCTCTTTTCTATCAGCGTTACAGACAAATCCCATTGTGTTCAGGATCCTTCTTGGATATTTGGGAACCAACTTCAGACATCTGAAACACAGCGTTTTCCTGTGACCCCGGGGTGGATATTGTCGGCTTCCTTCCACCTGTCACACAATTTACATGTTTATCGCAAAGTGTTCTGAAGGGAATCAGAGGAACTCACTTTCAATAAAATGTCAGAGTATGAAATCAGGATAGATAACTTGTAGGATACAATAGTACATGTAGTGACTGTTTATGTACCTACAAATTATATATATATATATATATATATATATATATATATATATATATATATATATATATAGAGAGAGAGAGAGAGATATAGACATATTTTATAAAATATATAATTTCAAATATTGTAAATATGAAATATAAATATAAAATATTTTGTAGCCATTAATATTTAATATATATACTGTATATATAGTCTACCTGGTCAAGTCTACATTTTTTTAAAACAAGGGGTTTATTCGTAAAACACACAATTATTCCAACGTTATACTTCTGTGGGTAATCTCAGTATTCTTTTCCTTTATTTATTTATTTTTAGAAAGGCTGTCACGTTTGCAATCATCAAGCATAGCTCCCAACTTGTAAATATATCCCTAATCGGTACAAGAAGAGGGTGTAGTCATGCTACATGGGGGAGGGGTTTTGGCGCGCCAAGTCCCTCCCAGGGGCGTGTCCAGCACTTCCAAAGGCATTTAATGTAGACAATGTAGTGGACAAACATTTAAGTCTGCTAATTTGAAATGGCTGCGGAGTGTTGTTGGGTGAGGGCGACAAAACAAGAGCAGTAAACTCAGTCATTGCAGCTTCTGATTGGTCCTCCCACTTATCCCCTCTGCCCCCCGGAAGACTCTGCAGCCTATTAGGAATATTTTAAAGAAAGAAAGTCCAGGGATTGGCTGGGCCGGGGGGCAACTGCCCCCTGGGCCTGTCCCATAGTGGGCTACCTTGGGCTGTGTTCCTAATAGGCTGCTGAGTCAATTCTTGACCCTGGGCTAAAACTTGCCAGCCAGACCCTGATTAAGTCTATCCAAATGTTCTCTGCCCCATCTTTAAAGAAGGCCTGAGCTTTTCTATCTCACATCATATTGAATAGAGAGGTACAATACGTTTGCTGTATGATACTGACTTGTAGATTCCTAAGCAACAGGCAAACCTGTGGATTCACACAGGGACGTGCCCGATACGTCACATACTATGCTTTGTCATTTGAGCCTTTTGTATGACCTCGTGCAGTGTTAGAGTTATGGGTGTATGTGACTCCCAGGATCAATTGGGCAGCATGGTGGCTCAGTGGTTAGCACTTCTGCATTACAGTACTGGGCTCATGAGTTCGATTCCCGACCATGGCCTTATCTGTGTGGAGTTTGTATGTTCTCCCCGTGTTTGCGTGGGTTTCCTCCGGGTGCTCAGGTTTCCTCCCACACTCCAAAAACATACTGGTAGGTTAATTGGCTGCTATCAAATTGACACTAGTCTATGTGTGTATATTAGGGACTGATGTGAGTGAGTTCTCTGTACAGTGCTGCGGAATTAGTGGCGCTATAGAAATAACTGGTGATGATGATGACTTAGACAGACCACAGCAATAAGTGTAGTACAACGTCCCAGACCTACATTTTTAGTTGGAGGTCTGGGGAAAAGGGTTCTGGGTTTTCAATGTTGCAAACCTGGGATTACTGTTGGGGCACAAATCATGGTAGAATGTCTTAAAAAAAATAAAAAAAAAATAATGGATATCTCTTTACTTGATAATCATTATTATGACACGTAGACTATATCAGTAAAAGTAACTCTTATTAAATATATTTCTTTTGCAATACGGATTTTTTTTTCTCCAGATTTCTGTGAAGTCAACTTAAGTGCAATGCAATTTATTCTCACTCCAGCAACAAGCCCGGCCTTGTCCTTGTCACATTTCAGCAGCAGACACTCAGAAAAATAACTCATTACACAAAGCCTGGTGTACTGTATATTATCCCGGGTTCCAGTTTATGTATCTCTCACAATGGAAATGCGGAAATGTGTGCTTTGCTGAATAAGAGATGATGAGTGATGTGGAAATGTTTGAACCTGGTGATTATTGTGTCTCTCTGAATACAAACCTAGATTTATACAGAACTTTCAGCATCAATTTAATAGAAGTGTAAATGTTGCAATAAATGGACCATGCAAACATTGTTGAACAATAAATCTATTTAACCCTTACCTTATATTATTTTATTATTTTCCCATTTGTCCGTGTCCAATGTAACAAAAATACTGTTGTTAAATTACTTTACCTGGTTTCAATGATGGTGCTACTAAGTCTGCTTGCAGAGCTCATCAATAAGGACAGATGCCATTGTTTCTCTTACCCATAACCCATTTAATACTAATGCTAATACAATCACTAGGGGGCATGGCCTAGAGGCACGAGATATGTGTGACATCACTGGCGGTGGGGTATGATGTCATTGGACACATGGTCAGGTCCAAAACTAAACCAAATTTATGACAGAGAGAAGCAGAGGGGTAGCAGACACCACATTAAGGCTTTGGGCACATAAACATTTATAAAGATGCACATTAAAAATAGTCCTTTATGTATTTTTTCTGCATTATTTAAAATACTCCAGTGTTATGCCTCCAATTTTCTCTCAAAATTTTTTGCTACTATATCCCAGAATCCTTTGGGAACATTACTAGGAGGTCGACAGAAAACACAAAAAGAGTTAAACCACAAAACACAGCATTGTTAAATTAGTTTAGTCCTCCATAGGAAATAATGAAAAAGACTCAACATTTAAGCATATCTCAAAACTGTTCCGGTTTTAATGGGGTTGCACACTTGGTGGGGCTTAACCATAAGTGGGTGAAAAATTTAATACAACAAAACATGCTCTTTTGTGGGAGGGGTTTGTTTACAAAGGGTAGGGGATTATTTTGTACCGATTTCGTGATTCTGAATGTCGGGAGGTATGATTTAAGGGTGAAAATATGTCCAAACCACATTGCAGAAAAATGCAAGAAAAAGAGGCTCATTTATACCGCAGATTTAGTACAAACACATAGCTGCATGAAAATAGTTCATTTAGGCTGGGTACACAATAGAGGATTTTCCGACCAATGTGTTATCTACAACGATTGTATCAACTACAGGGAAAAAAAAGTCCCGATCAGCATGCCGATTTATGTATATCATACTTGCCAAATTTTCCTCGTTGGCTTCAGGGAGATTCCGGGGTAGGTGGGTGTGCGGGGCGGGGCTTGATGAATTGCATAATTTTGGCCACGCCCCTAACAATTGTCACAATTTTGGCCAATTACAGCAGGGAGCGGGGCTAAGAAGACACGCTATTTGCATCATTAAACCCCGCGCCCTGACACTTATCTATTGCTGGGGTGAGAATCGGGGTTTCCCAGAAATGCAGGAGTCTCCCGGACATTCCGGGAGTGTAGGCAACTATGCATTAAAGAAAAGCAGCTAATGAATCTCTAGAGACTGAAGTGTCTCTTTCATTTCTGTCTCCATTACTGAAGTCATGTTGTCTTACCTGTCAGTCTTTGATTAAATCTTGGTCTCCATGAAAATGGCCACCTCCATAGGCATCAATACATGGACATAGGACACAATTTCTGAACTGTGTCATCATGCCACAGATGGCAAAGCCAAACACGTCTTGTACTGGCTCAGCATCAGGGAGAATGCCAGACTCTTCAGGGGGTGAGGGAGATCACCCCTATTTCAGGGAGTCTCCATGACATTCAGGAAGAGTTGGCAAGTATGATGTATACATGCTAAAATATGTTTTAAAAGATTGATCCTCAGATCTGTGCTCTTCACCTGTCATAACCGGTGGCTGAAAAGATTGCGACTCTGTCATCTCTATGGAGATCCTGATCGTGAGTGCATACACACTGCAGGATTGGAAGGACGTCGTTCTAAAGTTGAACGAGATTTATAGTTCTGCTGAACAATCAAATCAAACTACTGTGCTTGGGAACGATCCTCCTTTATCGCTAATGCAAAATCAGGCCGAATGGGCGTTTATCGTGTCATTGACCCAATACTCGGCTGAAAACACTGTAGTGTGTAGCCAGCCTAACACAGCAGTCCTAGTACGTACACATAGCTGCTCATAATTCACCATTGGATGCATTTGTATCAGGAGTGTAAACAGCAGATGTGGCTATTTTAACATCCGTTCACACACAGCTGCTGCTTCATACAAGTGGGCTATCCTGTTGGAACAATTAGCAATCAGTGACAATCTCTATGAGACACTGAGTGATGTAACATACAGATAACATATTGCTGCTTATACAACAGGTGGACAATAATCACAGGACACATAGCATCTCATTTTTAGCAGGTAGTTTTTAAGCTCCTTGGGGCGGGGCAGCCTGGAGGCTCAGTGGTTAGCACTTCTGCCTCACAGCACTGGGGTCATGAGTTCAATTCCGAGCATGGCCTTATCTGTGTGGAGTTTGTATGTTCACCCTGTGTTTGCGTGGGTTTCCTCCGGGTGCTCCGGTTTCCTCCCACACTCCAAAAACATACTGGTAGGTTAATTGGCTGCTAACAAATTGACCCTAGTCTGTGTGTGTGTCTGTATGTATGTGTGTTAGGGAATTTAGACTGTAAGCTCCAATGGGGCAGGGACTGATGTGAATGAACTCTCTGTACAGCGCTGCGGAATTAGTGGTGCGATATAAATAAATGGTGATGATGATGAGGGTGATGAAGCCGAGACTGGCGTGCGCTAGGTTGCGTAACGTATCTTGTGTGAATTCCCTCATTGTACACATATATTCCAAGGCAGACTTACACTGGCATGCGCCAGGGGAGGCGGCATAGGAAGAGGGAGGAGCATGCAAACACAGGTGGAGCACAGTAAAGGCGTGTTCACACAAATACGACACATGCAGACGCACACATATACATCTGTTAGGGGGTAAATCTTCTGCACCTGCTATAGAGCCGGGGCAAGAACGTGCTGATGATGATGACGTATTGTCAACCAGGCGCGTACGCTGCTGGTGCGGGACGTAGAGCTCTGCATAAGGGCAGAAATAAATTTGTTACGGTAATATTTTTTTAATACTAATTTACTCCAACTTCATGTCCAAATCTGCCAGGTTGTATTTGGAACACTGGAGAACATTTTACAATGCGACAAATTGTCTCTCTCCTTTTCTTTTCTTTTTTTATTAAAACGAAACAAAATGAAATAAGTTTCTTTCTGATGTATTTTGTCATTGTTTTCCTTGGTAAGCCACAAGAGTCTGCATTGTCTTACTCAATGTATCACCAGATTCAAAAGTGGACGTTACATTGTGATATGAAGTTTTAACATGAAAAATTAGAAGATCGACTTTGTTCTGCTGTGATAATTTCCCAATTAAAAATCCCATCTCTCATTTTAATACTAATATAAATGTCATATTTATGCAGTTTTAATGACATTCTTCTATTAAAATAATTTTCAAAGATTTTTGTTTTTTTGTTTTATATATTTAAAAGTCACTTAGTAAAAACAAAACCACAACATACAAATTATCTTAAATTAATAATTTGGGCTATACAGTTAGAAATGGTGCCTATAATGAAGTTAGTGTGTAAAAACTAGTTATTATTTTTACTTTATATCATACATTTTAGTGAATAGATGTGAGAAATGGAAAACTGAGCAAGTTTTTCAAAAATACCGAGATCACCTGTTGATCTATTTTTATATTGCTGTAAATTACATCGCTCATCATAAAAGTTCAAGATGAATAAGTATTTATTAACATATTCACTGTATGTTGTCAAAAAGCATCAATTATATGATTTCTCTCAATGGAGTGTTCTTCATTGACCTCTGCATGTCAAACACAATTATACGTTCCTAACATATGCGAGTAACCTCCTATGGGAGAGAGGTGAGGAGCGAATGGGAAACAGACTGAGCACCACAAATCACAACATTTTAGTCCCGCCCCTGCAACGCAATGAAGCAATCACATCCCCATCCTGTCCACTTCACCAGGAGAATGGCTTGCTCTCCCGGGAGACCTACCTGGGATTCTGGAGACTCCTCGACATTTCAGGGCAGTGGCCAAGTATGGTCCATTCCATCCCTCACATCATGTCACTGCCCCTGTCACATACAGCCCTGTCCTCACTTACACATCACTCATCTCCTGATATACTCTGTGCTGCTGGAGACCCTTCTCCTTCCACTATATAACTCTCAGTCTGTGGCTTCCTGCTGCCTCCATTCCCCTCCTCACATCATGTCACTGCCCCTGTCACATGCAGCCCTGTCCTCACTAACACATCACTCATCTCCTGATATACTCTGTGCTGCTGGGGACCCTGCTCCTTCCACTTTATAACTCTCATTCTGTGGCTTCTTGCTGCCTCCATTCTCCTCCTCACATCATGTCACTGTCCCTGTCACATGCAGCCCTGTCCTCACTAACACATCCCTCATCTCCTGATATACTCTGTGCTGCTTGAGACCCTGCTCCTTCCACTATATAACTCTCATTCTGTGGCTTCTTGCTGCCTCTATTCCCCTCCTCCCATCATGTCACTGCCCCTGTCACATGCAACCCTGTCCTCATTAACACATCCCCCGTCTCCTGAAATTCTCTGTGCTGCTGGGGACCCTGCTCCTTCCACTATATAACTCTCAGTCTGTGACTTCCTGCTGCCTCCATTCCCCACCTCACATTAGGTCACGAGGGACTGCGAAGACGACCTATTTATCAAGGCAAAAAAGCTTAACTTTTAGGAGTTTGTCCCCAATTGCAAACGCCATGACCTTTAAGGTACAAAAATGCTCCTTCTAGTTCTCCTATGGATGTTGTTTGTTCACAAGCTGAGAATGATCTGTACAGATCCTTAATGCAGGCAGGTGTTTGTTTCCTAAGAGCTGGAAAAACGCAGATGCTCTCTAGAGAGCAACTCTTAAATAAAATTTGGTATCTGGCATCTATGGAAAAAAATTCTGCATACTTAACTAATAAATCTCACAAATTTTCCCAAATTTGGTATGATTGGTTTATTTATACTAGCCCCCCTGCTTTCAATTCCTTCAATAATCATACCCAGGACCTCTCAGCCTTAATTTAATAAATACATCCAGTAGAAAGGTTTGTTTGTTAGATAATATCACATTTTGTTTCCCTATAGGAGCCGGCTGGCTGCCAGGAGTCCCAAGTTCTTTAAATATTGAACAATGTTTCTGCTTTTCGATTGTTAATTATTATTGGTATATTATGTTGAGTTACAATACTCATTGAGCAACTATTTCCCCTCCTACCTGGTGGGGGGACTCTGTGTGTCTCCCCTCTACCTCCCCTCCCCTTCGCCCTCTTCATTGTTTAATCCCCTTTTCTATGTTCTGTACCCCATGCAAAATTTCTCAATAAAAACTTTATTGACAACAAAAAAAAAAAATTCTTCTAGGGGTAGACATGTAAGCCCTCCAAATACATGCCCCTCCCTCCGCAGGGTCATCGGTCCATCTGGTTTTGATTCCAGGGAACTTACATCAATCTCTACTGTTAAAAGGTAAATGATGTTGATCTGATACTTGAAATAGGTGTATACGTCTGTAACTGGCCTTAGTAACATCTATAACCTTGGAACCAAACAGTGCAGATGAGACAGTTTTCCATGGTTACAGAGATTGTTTAAGAAGGTCAGTTTACAACCTGTCAAATGGCAGGAACAGTGTGTTTTTGAGTGATCAGCAGATGATTTCAGGCAGGTTCTACTTTAACTATCACGTTATTCCAGTAAATTGTATACTCAGCATAATGACTTTAAATAGACATCACCACTTTTCGGTGGAGCTACTGTTTAAGGTGATTTCTAATAGAATTATGATATTACACATTACGAGGAAGTCATCTCCTGGGAATAATTATGTGGTTGATTTACAATGTGAGTTGTTAATGAAAGACTTTTATCAATTCACAAATAAAATAAAAAAAAGACATAAACTTGCAGAAGACCATCATTTTTTTTTTCTTTTAAATAACCTGTTGAAATTGGATAAAAAAAAAAATCTTATAAAAAGGAAAGGGTTAAATCCGAGATACTCAGGATCAATTGGCCTCTAGGGACAAATAAGGAGAGAGGAAGCTCCCAATTAGCATATCTGAAATGAAATCAGTTTTTCAGACACTACTATTTTTCCGGGCTTATAACCTATGGAATGCGGTCTGTATCCGATTAGACAAAGCAAACAGTCTCCTAACATCATTAGGCAGGAAGACAGAAGAGTGAGAGAGACGAAGGGAACATGCAGGTTATTGTTGTGGAGGAGTCCAGAAAAATTCCCCTTCCCCCCCAAAAAAACAAACAATTGCTCATTCATTGAACGCGTTTAGTCGATCTAGCCCAAGATAAATCGACTCTATAATACGCGCTTCAAAAGGGATAGAGGTCTGAAACCCAGACTTGTCTGACATGAAGGTCAAACTCAGCCCTAAACACTTCCACAGAGACAGATCAACTAGGGAACTTTTATTGAAGAAGGAAAATCTCTTTTGTCATCTGATGAGATTATAAATTAGGCCATTATATTAATGGTGAAAAGTTACTACCATGACTGCTGAAAGTTTACCCATTATCTAATACAGGTCTATAGGAAGTGTTCCTAATATCTACGAGTGTCCTACCTTATATGGACATATAGGGGGGAATTCAACCCCCCACAATGAGACGCTGAACGTCACAGCGACCTCTGGTTGCGCTCATTTTCGGCTACTACGGTACCTGAATATTACAGATTATCCTGTACACCTGGAGAACGATGCATGATGCATCCTGAAGAGGCTGCGATAATTAAAGTTCCCGCTCACCGAAATCACAGAAATCGAATGATCCCCTTGTCATGGCTAATAACTCTGCAGATGAAGGGGCCAAACTGGTTTCTTTATCTGGGATTTTCCGAGCCCCAGATTACAAAGAAGTATCACCTTATAAAGCATCTTTTACGAAACAAGACTCTGGAAGAAGGCCCAGTGTTCCTTTTAGAGGAGCAAGCAAAGGATCGTTTTCTAATACCCCACAATACCACACCACAAGATCCCTGGGTACACCAACAATGAGGGTTCAGAACCCCTGCCAGTTGTTTCTGCAGATCTTCAGGTAGAGCTGACAAGACTCAACCATCAGCTCCTCAGACACCCTGGCCGAGATAAACTCATGTCCCTCTTAAAGAACAAAATATACTGGTCAGGGATGTCAAAGACAGTGGAAATTGTCCCACAACAGTGTCTTGTGTGTGCACAAGTGAACCCCAGAGCTCCAGCTCCCAAGCCGGTTCTTCAGCTCTGCCCGCAATACTGATGGGCATTCGGGCAACTGAGGCAGCTACAACAGGGATCACTCCATTTGAGCTCATAACTGGTCACAAAATGCCACTTTGCTTCCCCAATGAACCACAGTTGTCAAACCCCATCAAAGAGGCGATTGCCAGAGATGTTTGCTTACAACAGGTGCAAAATAACCTGAAAGAACTTCTGCCATACGCAGCCATCCGGCTGAACAAACCCTATCTACAGGGGGAGACTCCCATGTCTCTAGTAGATAGTCTGGAAATGATCAAGACCTTCCGAAAGGCAGGTCCCTGGGATGCAAACTGGGAGGGACCATATAAGGTCCTTGAAATCCTGGGTGATACAATGCTAAAACTACAAAGGCCAATGACTACAAAGAAAGACTGTCGAGAAGACGTAAAGTTCTCTGGGTCCACGTTGACCAAGTGAAAACCACACTAGCATCCTTAACTAGAGTGCTTCTGTGCTTATTGAGACGGGTAGAGTAAGAAATCAAAGCCCTTCCAAATTATATTATAAAAAAAGAGGTTTTAACTGATGATTGAGAACCATAAAGTAAGGAAAGGAAAATCCTAGAGCCCTATCCTGATTACATCTTACATCGTATATGCAACTAACTGCGCTCAAGAGGAGCATATTGTACTCTTACTCCCACTCTAGGTGTAGATGTAGCGGAGGAGATAGGAAGAACACCAGTGACCTCAGAGAAGCGACTAGGTACCCCTCCAGATACTCCTGTGAGGCTTCAGAAAATTCTGCTTGGTTTTGGTTCAGAATTCAAGAATTGGCTGCTTCACTTTGGGAAGGAAGAAGACATACTGCTGAAACTTGCTGGGAATCAAGCTACAAGCAAGCTGGAACATGATGCCAAAGTATCCTCTTCTCATTCATCCCATAATAGTTCTCACTATATTGGAATACAACAAATGATGAACTATTAAGGGAAGGACGATTTGGGCTTTATGGACTTTGCGGGCTTCACGGACTTTGCAGGACCAGGAATTGCATTATGTGAATGTCTTTGTTTTTTTATTCCTTTGTGCCTTTTCTTTTTTTCTTCTCCATTCTTGTCTCTCTTCTTTCTCCTTTTTTTCTTCACACTCTCGGGGAAAGGGTGTTTTTTTACTATGGTTCCTCCTCTAGGAGGTTTTTCCCTGTTGTGCGCCAATAACACAAGAGATTTTTTTTTATTTCCTCCATAGTTGGTAGGGAGAGGGAGAGAGAGTTAAAAATTATTGGGGTCTCTCTCTCTCCCTCTCTCTTTATTTTATTTTTTTAGTTCACCACCAAATCTAGGGACAGGTAACCTTTACAAGTAGTGTCAGGCTTCCGACAACAGGGGGACTGCGGCGTGCAAGCACGTGACGACCGCATGCACACGTACAATGTTCAACTGCGCATGCACGACCTGCGCATGCGCAGTACAAACAGTGCACACGCCCATCTCGGAGCGTGCATGGGCACTCTTACTGCGCATGCAAAAGGTGGACAAAGGTGGACAATGCAGAATGCACAAATTCAAACAACGATTTGGATATTCTCTACGTATTCCATTTCTTAGAAGTGTGTTGCAAAATAACTGCTCAATGAAACTTTATAATTGATTGTTTTTACACTTTTTCTTTACCTAAAACAGGCGTAAGGTTCAGTTTTGCAAATAAAAAGTCTCCATTTAATTAAGTGTATCTAACCAACAAAATTAATTAAGCTAAGACTTATATTTGCAAAATTCAACTATTTGGGGGAAATTCATCACCCCTGGCCCACACACAGAGTCCACGTGATTCATTCATTGCCGCTGGGGAGGCTGGGAGTTTCCGGGTCTGGACTATAAAAGCCAGACCCGGAACTCTCCCTCTCTCTCTCTACTGCCTACCTGCCCCTGGACAACGAGCACTACACTACAGAAAACATACACTACACTACAGAAAAGGGTATTCTACAGGGATACACTACACTGCAGAATATATATGGGTATGTATATATATATATATTACACTACTATAGGCATACACTATTCTATAGGAAGACACTACACTAGAGAAAATATATATTATAGTACACTACAGGAAATATACTACAGGAACGTTCCCTACACTGCAGACAAAGAATTGGATCCAGGATACTAGGATTTGATAAGTATCATTGATAATATATATCTATAAAGCTGTATGTGTCTGTAATGTTGATTTAACTATTTCTATACATAAAACTGTGTAGCTATTGTTTGATATCTGTGATCGTTAAATCAATATTACAAATACCAATTCTTATTCTAAATACATATGTAAAGAAAATAGTGCAAGGATAGTGTAAGGGTTAAAGGTGGTGAACCTAGGGTTAAGTTTATATTGATATACTATGTTATGTTGAACAATGTTATGATATATGTGTGAACTGTGAATGCTTTGATTTAAATACATACATATGTTGTGAGTATTGGTTATTTATAACGAATATATACTGTGAAGTACCGCTGAGATACAGTGGTTGTTGGATAAATAATTCTGCTTAAGTGTTATTTAGTGTGGTCAAAAGACTGAGTAAGGCAACATTGATTAAGGAAAAGTGCATAAAAGTGCGAGTTTTATAACGAGTGTATCTGAGAACAGAATAAGAGGATAACGTGTGCATTTAGGGTGTAACTACAGATCTTTTACACGGATGTTTCTACCATACTAACGGTAAAAGCGTGCAGCCACGATGTTCCGCAGAACTAATTGAATCTGCCTCTTTGAGTCTATTCAGTATGTTTTAGATAAAAGTTGCACTTTATTCTTCAAGGGGCTCAGGTCACTGCACATCAGAAATAACACATGTACGAGAGAACCCAACGCATCTTAGGATAATCACGTCTAAGAAA
The DNA here is from genome assembly GCF_038048845.1 of Mixophyes fleayi. Classification (NCBI taxonomy): domain Eukaryota; kingdom Metazoa; phylum Chordata; class Amphibia; order Anura; family Limnodynastidae; genus Mixophyes; species Mixophyes fleayi. The sequence continues at coordinate 267,909,026 of NC_134406.1, forward strand.
CTCTAAAAGATGTTGTTCCCTGTTACAGGTCACCTAAGCCGTAGAAATGAAGTATTCACCAATGAAACGATAGACTCTCAACTAAACTAATTTTATGTGAAGCAAACTGACTCATCCTCTGAATAAAAGTTTTCAATTATCTCAGGTTCCATTACAGATGCCAGGAAACATCAGGTTTTGGGCATTAATAAGGGAAGATCAAAAAAGTTAATTGGGGCTTGGTAGACAATATGGATGTGTTGTGACATCGTAACTGCAGAGAGATTTCCCTGGAATACTCATTATTACAATAATGTGCTGCTTCTCTTTGAAGTCGGAAGTTCTGCACTTAGTGGGGAATTTAATTATATATTTCAATGTGACATCCTGGATTTTTTAACTGATTCCGTTTTTTCTGTTGGTACGTATTAAAGCACTTGTTTAATGCAACTGTGACCATTATTCCTTCAGTCTATAACTGAACCAGATGTATAACAGACGCTGCTGCTTATAGTAAGAATATTGTTTTCTATTATATAGATTATTTTTGCCCACAAATAACACGGACGGTTTTTGTCCTGACAGCACAATTTAAGAAAAAATGCAGAAACTAAGGTTAACCCTCCAACTACCAGGAGTATAAAGTATGTGTATATATACATTTATAGGCAAACATCTCTAAATTTAAGAAATTGACAGTAAATACTATTTCTAATTCTATCAATTCCTTAATATTTATATATTTATACTGATCTGGTTGCCGAGAACCCACCACCAGCCACAATGGTAGAGGTACGTGCTCAAAACCAGTCCTCAAAAGCTACCAACATTTAAATTTTGCCACACACACATCTGCTGCCAGTACACGTGGCACGTCAAAGGTCTTTTAAGGGGAGGAAAGGTGGGTTGTGGGTGAGCTAGCACTTCGGAAGAATTAGATACACGCCCAGAGGGATGTGGCACATATGTAAGTACATAATAAAGATAAAATATTCTGCTGTGAGGTGAGTTTATTTATCAATTTATTTAATCAAGTGACCAGGGATCATAGAAATATGGCAGCGTTCACAGAGCAACTTCTGAATAACGACTCATACATACTGGCATTGACAAATATCACCTAAAGGCATAGACAAAACACTCTGTACGTTGTCCTTGTTCAACGCATTTTCCCAAAGCCTCACTGCAGCTTAGTACTTAATGAGTCTTCTCGCTGAACTCCATTAGCATTTAAAATGCGCTTTGAAACGCTTCGAACTTCAACATTGATGTAAAGCTGGGTCATATTAATTGGCCATTTGTACAAGGCTAAAGTGAACAAATTTGTTCAAGCAGTGGTAAAGCATCACAGACCACGTTCCTCTATAAACATATAAAAAATATATATATATATTTTCAGGATTAACAGCATTTTAGCCGTCACAGTACTGTATACCATCCCCACCAATTGTCCCAATTTTCACAGGACAGTTCGAATGTGTGTGAAATCATAGCTACACCCAAAACGGGCGGGCCTCTGGGCATAATTGGAGCATTTTGCAACTGTACAATATCTGTACTGTTGGTTATCATTTTGCATGCAAACAGAGATTTGTGTGGGCTTATTGTTTTTTTTTTTATTGCTAAATTACTAATAAATAAATTAATTGCTTTTTAGCAAATCAATTGGACATTTTTTTAATCACAATATCTCATATACATCTTTCTCGTTAGTATATAGTACATTTTTTCTCGGAGGTGCAGAAATCCATTATATTGGCCTAATATCCACTATTTTTTGTAACGTCAGGACATCTCCTTATTATCCCCTTCAGTAATTCTGTACGACGTGGCTCCATATTAGCTACAGAATAATATACATGGTCATAATGATCAGTGGGTAGAGCTATAATAACTTATCCAATTCATTTACTATCTTTAGTTCCCCTTCAGCAGAAGGATTCATGTCGGAACGTTCTGTGTCTGACTTATATCGTTCTACAACTCCTCAGAGTTAGAATTAGGCTCCCTGGAAGCCAGGTCTCCTGAGAAGTCTTTGAGGTCTGGATTGGAAACAGGTTTAGCTCACTCACCTGAAGGTACGCTTTATAAATGACATCAAACAGGAAAGCTTGTGGCATTTCACTCGCTCTGTGTTTAGCTCGTTCTAGAGAATGGTCCAAACATCCGTCCGAGGAGGAAGCGATAACCGTGGACACCAATGGTCGGACCGCACCGGCTGCCTGTGGGGGAAAAGAAACACATTCAAATTACTATTGGAAACCACAGCTGGAAAACAGTATTCTGATGTGTTGTAGAGGCGGGTAATCCTCTCTCCCTTCATGGTTTGTACACGGCCATCCGAGACAGGAAAACAAGTAATGGAGAACTTACTGACGTACAACCAGGGGAGGGCTGGCATATTTTAGCCCAGGGGGGCAAGACTCATTTTAAAGGGAAACAAAATGCAGATAGCCTAGTGACCCACCCCAAGGTAGCCCACTATGGGACCATATGCCCCTCTGCTCCCCCGGGCCCAGCCAGCCCCTGCATACACACTGAAAGGATACAGCCAGTAACACTTGGTCAGGCTACCCATACAGTTTGTGGTTTGGACGGAACGTTTAGTGGATTTATACTAAATTGCAAACTAGACCCCAGCGTGCTTGTGTTCTCTAACCTGCACTTATACTTCAATAATTCACCTGAGTGTTTATGTTTTTGCTATATAACATGTAGATTGTAAGCTCTTTAGGGGAATTTCAAATTTCCTCTGGTTACAATCCCTTACATTATGGATAACTCTCAACAGTTGCACTGTGTAAAGCCGTACAGTGTGACGAAAAGTGGTCCAGGAGTGGTTTAGGGGGGCTGTTTAGCAGCTGAGAAGCAAACAGAGGATGCTGGCCGGCCGCTCCGACTGTGTTTAATCCAACCTAAGAGCGAATGCGCATTTTGATATCAAAACAAAGCTTTAAAAAATTTGGTGTAAGTGTATCTGACATAAACCTGGTGCATATGGTACAATTTGAGAGCTGCACACAGCTTGCGTTTCGTCCAACTTAAACTATATACTAATTTTTTTTTTTTTTTTTTAAAGAACGAATTTTACATCTGCGTTTCCTGGCTCCAAAACTTAACATCACCCCCTTAGTGTTGATATAGCTATGGTAAATACATTGTGAACTGCAACAAGAGCCTTTACCCCTAATTTCCTATATTAGAATAACCCCCATACTGTTCAATAGTCCCGATTTTCATGAAAGATTCCCAATTTCCGGAGTCAGAAAGAGAAGTCATCTCGATAAATAAGGGTGCAACCTCACCAGAAAGAGACATAGCTGGAGCTGGTCCGGTCAAATATAGGGCATGACCCAATATGTCCTGATTTTCCATTTGGGTTAGATGCAATCCAGACTGCCAGCTCCAGTTTAAGTTAAATATCTGACACAATAGATAAGTAACTACTGAACCGTACTCAGGCCCGGCGCTCCCATTAGGCAAGGTTAGGCACTTGCCTAGGGCGCCGGGCTCTGGAGGGCGCCCTCCAGAATGAAAATTACTTTAAAACTGTGCGGCGACCGCTGACCATACCTGTCACGGCCGCCAGACAGCATTCAGATGCACGGGGGAGGGGGGAAGAGGCTATTGCTCACCACCGCCGCCTCTCTGCTCCGTCTCCTCCCCTCCACTCACTAGTGCCAGTGAGTGGAGGACAGGAGACAGAGCAGAGAGGCGGCGGTGGACTAGTGAGTGGAGGGCAGGAGACGGAGCAGAGAGGCGGCGGTGGTGAGGTAAGGAAAGACGGGGTGAGGAGGGAGGAGGGCGCCGCTTTTGCGGGGGGGGGCGTCGCCGATTTTTGCGGGGGGGGGGGGCGCCATGGACCCTAGCACCGGCCCTGACCGTACTGGCTTCAAACAATAACATCGCTCCACTGCCGGTCTGACAGTAACTGATCAGCCAAGTACAGGGCAGTAAGTAACTCATAATAACGGTAATCTGATGCACTTCATTGGTTACAAATATAGATAATAAGTCTCATTAACCTTCAAGTTGCATTTTTCCGCATACTGGCCTACTCCCGGGCAATGCCCAGGAAGCTCCCAAATTTCGGGGAGTCCTCCTGGACTCTCAGAAGAGCAGGCGCCTTCCTGGACCCCAGACGTAGACAGGGCTTAATGGCGTGATTTGCGTCATTAAGCCCCAACCGCACAGCACAGTACCGGGAATCACCACAGGGGGCAGGGCTACCGTGATCTACCCTTCTGGGATCTACCAGAGGGGAACAAGGAAGAGTTGGCAAGCATGTTTTTACGGAAAATGTATCCAATATTCTAAAAACTTTTAAATTCGCAAAAGTGACACATGTAATAATGACAGTCCCGACGTCCGAGACATTCTCATGACCAATTTCAGAAGAAAAAAAATTTAGCTTAACCGATTATTTCATTCGAAAAAAATGCCATTTGGGTATGCATTTTTTGATGGTTCGTAAATCAACGTTAAGGGTAGATTTCTCAAACCTTCTAAAAAGCAAAAGTGGAGGCATTGCCCATAGCAACCAATCAGATTCCAGCTATCATGTATCTAGTACATTCTAGGAAATGATAGCTAGAATCTGATTGGTTGCTATGGGCAACACCTCCACTTGTCATGTGATCACACTGCACTGATCACTCTGCTGATTGTAGGTTGCTTAGGCAACCGGGGATCGCGGCGGCGTGCGTCTGCGCCCGCTGACCCTGACAATATGGGGCGTATTACAGGAAACTAGACTGTGCTCAAAACAGGAACGGGAAAATAAGATTGGCAATAAATATGTGAATGCCGTCCAGATTACAGTTTACAGTTTCTCTGACGTGACAATACATGTCCTAAATTAGAATGGGAAAAAATCCTAACTAAACAGAGTAAACTTTATTTATTGTTACACTGTCGTTCTATATACTGTTATATTTGCTTAGACGGAAAATGTCTTCTCAGCAAATTCCAGTTTTTCTTACATAAGAATGTAAATCAGCCCTGACACAAAGTACTGAAAAAGTTGAATAATTTTTTTTTAACACTGGACCGAATTTATTTTATATTCAAATTAACTTTCTCAATAGCTGGATTCAAACATAGGGACATGAACAGTGATGTCCCTGCACACTTGGAAGGACCGTGGTCCCATTGTCTTTATGACTCATACCAAGTCAGTGACTTTAGGATATTGACATTTTTAGTGTTAGTATTAGAGAAACAAAAAATCCCATCACAAGTTACTTATTTACTTATGGAATAGAAAGTCAGGGGGACACTGTACAACCCTTCAGGGTTATATTTTTGATTTCTAAATAGACTGTGGAATTATAGTTAGTAAGGATTACTGATAATAATTCTGCGATCCATCTAGTCGTACAGAACTTCATTTATATAAAATCTGCATTTAATAGACAATGCCATTTAGGAGTCATATATGGGCAGCACGGTGGCTCAGTGGTTAGCACTTCTGCCTCACAGCGCTGGGGTCATGAGTTCGATTCCCGACCATGGCCTTATCTGTGTGGACTTTGTATGTTCACCCCGTGTTTGCGTGGGTTTCCTCCGGGTGCTCCGATTTCCTCCCACACTCCAAAAGACATACTGATAGGTTAATTGGCTGCTATCAAATTGACCCTAGTTTCTCTCTCTATGTCTCTGTGTGTGTGTGTGTGTGTGTGTGTGTGTGTTACGAAATTTAGACCGTAAGCCCCAATGGGGCAGGGACAGATGTGAATGAGTTATCAGTACAGCGCTGCGGAATTAGTGGCGCTATATAAATAAATGGTGATGATGATGATGATCTATCACACAATGTTCAGGCCATCTGCCACTGTTTATATTTACAATCCCTGCTCCTTCTGCAGACAGGCTCGGGATATAGTCTATTTCAAACATTACAATCCTAATCCCAAGTCATTCTCCCTAAACTTCCTCCTGCATTGTAAACCAAACCTCACTTGTTCAGTATCCGATCGTCATTAACAATAGAGAAAATTCATTCATTCATTCTTGAACATAAAAATAGAGCACTACACAATAAAATGAATCATGTACTTATTTTTTTTTCTTTTAATAAAAGTTATGTTTATTTTACGGGGACATCTTCTATATATAAAAAATAAAGAAAAAAATAAATAAAGAATTTCCCAGCTATTACTTGGGAAGGAACCACGAAACTACTAATACGGCGGATTTTATACTCTCCTCTAACAGAACGAGTATAGAATTACCACTTCCAAACTAAAACAGGAATAATTGCAGTTTATGATCCATTAATGCCTCTTTAATAGTATTTTCCGCTTAAACATTCTTTTATCCTCTTATTTATCGAGGGGATGTGTG